>NW_018020640.1:0-234490 GCF_002006095.1 Pseudomyrmex gracilis
AGTCACGTATTGTTTTTCCACTTCTCTCTCTCACTATTTTTTGAGTTTGATTTTCATGCGTTATTTCTGACATTTCTCATATGTGTATTATATATGGTTTATAAGACGTATATACTATCTGTCATCACGGTGACAGGTTGTGTTCACTGACAACACGTTAAATAAAAATAACAATAGCGCGCGCCTGTGTTGTGCTAGTAATGAATAAATTTTACATCTTAAATCCGATTATATATATGAATATATCTCTAAATATAAAATTTGTTCACGTAGAAAGAATTTTTTTCTCGGAAACAGTAGAAACGACATCAGACGACTAGCCGCGGTCGAATTCGATGCAGCATTTAACTTGATAAAATCGTCAAGAACGCGCGAAATATCAAATTATAGTTGAGAAATCTTTTTTTTTTTTTTTTTTATGTGTCTGATCACCGGCGTGTGACAATAAAACGCGCAGAAAATTCGTTTTGTATCGCGCGCGCTCGAGTCTCGACAATCAGTTCGACCAGCAGCAGTGTGAGAGAATCACGTTGTTGCGACAACGGCGGCGACTTGGCGCGACGCAATGAGAGATAATTTAAACGTACACATCTGCGTACGTATACACCGATTGTAAATGTATGCGCACATAATTGTCAAGCAACGTACTTCTCGTCCCTCTCGCTTTTGAACGAAGTGGGTCGTCCTCCTGAGAAGAGCAGTCGCGGCTGAGGGGCCGACGGCCGACTGCCTGTCTTCTCTCTTTAGGTATCTGCCACTCTACTTCCGCGTCAATCGGTTTCCGCACGAGTCTCGTCTTGCGGCGGATGATCCTCTTAATTTTGCGAAGAAAACACCGACGTAAAACCGCAAAACGTTTTATTCGTCAAACCGCGAAAGAAAGATCCGCGAAATATTAAGCGCGGTGTACATCAGACAAATCCGTTTGAGTCTCGTCGCTCGCGCGTATACATTTGTACGCGAAATATTAAGACGCACATTGAATGGAGTCAGAAAATTTCGTTAATAATAAAAAAAAAGTTAGCGATTAATAAAAAGGGAGAGAGTTACAACTTCGTCATTGCGTTACGTACTCGTAATAGACAGTCGTCTCGTCTGAGAAAAAAAATCTAACGAGTGTACACACACGCTGGGGATGATTAGTAACAAACGAAGGAATGGTCGATCGCAAGTGAAACTTCCACAAGCCTCTCAAAGACAATTTGCACAGCTAATTAGTCGACAATTGTAACCAAAGTAGCTTAACAAACGCACGGTGGACTTTCTTCTTCAAGTCCCGCTTCGCCGCGCCGAAGCGCGCGGTGTGGTTTTCTTCCCCTATCCGTAAAAACGTCTGCGTTAATTAACGTACGCGCGTCTTTGTGTTAAATACGCCGACTAATTGCGCACACGGAGGCCGGAGTCGAGATGTATTGTTGAGCTAGATCCCGGCAAATAGCGGGAAAGGTACTGCTCGCGTAAATAAAATCGCCCGGCGCGATTTAGACTGGAAATGCATATAAATGCCTGAAACCGAGATTTTTCCAGAATGTAAATGGGTTATTAGGCCTGTTGCCTCATAATTGCGATGCGATACAAATTTAATTAATGACCATTTAATTAATGACCGATGTGTCACTCGCAAACAATTTTTTTTGAATCGCTCAATGAGCTTTCGTTTGATTGTTTTTTTTTTTTTTTTTTTTTAATATTTTTTTTTTGAGTATATTGCTCGCGTTTTACGAAAACTCAAGTTGTAATTGTGAAGCTCGATGTGATGCTGTACGCGCCATGTAATACAAGTAACGGTACGTAAATTGTAAAATTCAAATTGAATTTGGAAGCGTCACGCCGCGCGCCGGCGCATACGATCAGCGCGCGATAATACAACGGGGAGGCCGGGCCGAGTTGTCCCCCTTCCCATACTCGATGAAGAGAATCGCCTCATTTCGGATGCGTCCGTTGCCCCGGACGGTGCATGTGCGTCTCTCGAATGATTAGCCCCCCCCCTTACCCCGAAGCTCTTGCGGCCACGTCAATGACTTAGAAAGGTTCTCTCCACTCTCTCCTTCTCGCGAATGTGTGTACTGATAAATGCCCAAAATTACTGGTTAGGCTGGTATCGGGCTTGTTAATTGCCGGCTCGTTATAAGAGAGCAACTTGCAACAAGATGTAAAAAGAAAAAGGATTTTTTAACAACGCGACGGCGGAATCATAACACGTATACCGCTACATAACGATGCGCTCGCTTATACAGATTCCTGCAGATATACTCTCTCGAGTAGCAGCGCGCCAAATAATGGCGGTCGTCGACTTCTCATAATAACACACCGCGCATGAGACAATCGCGCGGTTCTTTATTTTCTCTTTAAAGCTCGAGCGGTTGTATTGAAAAAAAAAAAAAAAAAAAAAGGGAGATCCCGCGCGGAACAAAACGCACAACCGTCGTTTTCGGACAAATGTTCGCCGCGTTCCTCGCTCATCCTCGCGTCCCTAATTAACCGGTACCGGTCGATACGCGTATCGACGTTTACGCGGTTTTAAAGCCGATTTCGGCGCGCGGACGGAAGAGACAACCCGGCCATCAAGAGACAACAATACTCAGTAACGCGTTTCTTCGGTTTATGGACGTGACGTTTTTTTCTTTTTTTTTTTTTTTTTTTTCCAAGCGCTTATAGCGAGTTTAATGACGGTACTAATTGTAAGTGTGTCTCGCCTACGCTCCTTTCCTTCTCATCGCTCGCGTCCCTCATCTTTTCTTATTGCTCGTTACGGTGCAAACCTGGTCCGATTATATATTGTAGATTCGATTATTTTTCAAAACTTCAGGTTTCTGTAATGATACACATGTGGAACGAAAAATATGCTTTTTAGTGCAAGACCAAATATGTTGTTACCTGATGAATAAAAAGATAGAAAAAAATATTTTATTTCTTCATTAATATTTCTCCCATGATGATTATGATTGTTTAATTATCATTTGTATAGAATCGTTAGAAAATTGATTCTCGAAAAAAACGGAAAAGATAGGGAGAAAGAGGACGTCGCCGCGCGCGCGCGCGAATAATGTCACAAGATATTTCACAATGTTGTTCGACAGTCGTATAAACCAGTTTGAATGATTGTATCGGATCCTCTGTTCCATTCATCGTACGCTCGACCGAAAAACAAGTGGGTCAGTTCGCAGTGTCCAGTTTTGCAGGAACGACGCATATATACACACACACACATACACGGTTGTTCGACTTGGCTTTATTTATAACAGTGGAGTAACTGTGTGTGTGTGTGTGTGTGTGTGTCTGACCGAAGAACACTTTGTATTATGTCCGATCGTCTGAGTTGTCGAATTCTCAACGAGAAGTTTATCGCGTGTGTTTTACAACCGGTGCTTTTCTCTTCAAAAGAATCGTTTGGTTCGTTCGAACGAGAGCGGATAAAAGCGCCGAACACTCGCTCAATTTCTAATACTCTACATAAATAGGGAAATTGTTTATTCAGCAAATATAAGCGTAAAGACCGCTCAAATATACTAGAAATTGTGGGTTACGCACTCATAGCATTTAGGTTACGTCTCTCCTTGGTGAGCTTCGGCAAAATGTTTTGTTTCTTTTTTTAAACGTCGTTTTGCTTCACGAAACAGTTGCCGCCTAAAAATGAAGAGAATACATAATAACATTTTTGTGCTCGATCGATCTCTTTCGAATCACATTAAGCTATTGTCGCGGCAACGACATGAGAGACGATTTCTTTCAGCGGCGCAATTATACTTTTTAAAACGAAATCGCTGATAATCCGCTTGAATCACCGCTTGTATCACGCTGTTTCGCTCTCGAGGTTCAATTAGAGACGTACGGATTTATCATTGCGCGGCCAATTAAAATGTAGGAAATGAGAGAGGCCGCCGCCGTTCCGTTCCGTTCTGTAAAGCCGCGGCATTTTTGGACCGGCTCCGCAAAGCAATGTACGACATTCGGCTCTCCGCTCTTAATTCGTTCTTCCCTGTCGATTTCTTTATTTTAAGAAAGCTATATATATATACAGATCGTTCTCTCTTTACTTCTCCGTTCCTCTTTCTTTTTTTTTTTTTTCTTTTTTCGCCAGCGCCGCGCCGTTATTCCTCGGATTCCTTGATCCACCGTTAATGCACCGGAATTTCGGGACGCGCTAAGAGCCAAGGAACACGACAAACTTCAAGGCTATTACCGTCTTCTTGCTTGTTCGCTCGAAAATCATCATTCGTGTCCCTGATTATCTATATACACACACGTTTCTACGGGAAAATAAAATATCTTGTTAATTAGACTGCGATCTCTTTTTAACTTTTATATTGCAATCGAAAAAAAAATCCGCGCCAACTTCCAAAGCGCCGCTCTTTTGCAAGATTCGAAAAAACACTGAAAACAAAAAACAAAAAATCATTAAATCTCTGTACGAAAAAAAGTTGTGAATATGTAACACAAAACAAAAAAAAAATCAAAGCAACCGCTGTATTCAAATCAATCAGAAGTAGCTAAGTGCTGCATGTGGCAACCGACAATTTCTATCGTTTCATTTGAAGAAGAAAAATACAGGTCTGGCAAGTATGATTTTAGGTCAGTCAAATATTGAAAATTGTGGGTTAGACAGCTGTCGTTCAATTGTTAGCTGCAGCAAGCAGTTTACCGGTTGGTAAACCACGCGGCTGACCTCCGGTGATCCCCGCAATATTTCTTTGGAATGTATGCGTGATGATGAGAGGATGCTCGCGCGAAGGTAAACGAAAGAAGCGAAAGTCATGCGCGCGCCCGCTCGCGCGAACGTGTTACGCAAAATTCTCCACAATAAAATCGAGAGTCAGCCGGACGAATTTTTTTCGTCGTTTCATAATCGGCGGAGAGAGTGGGGAGGGCTGTTAAATTGCGTTGATGACTTGATGGTCGCCGGGACTTTGTCACCAAACGCGGAAACAAAACGGAAGCGACGCCCATTGTTCGTCGCGATTGGCAAACCTCGCGAGCGTCACGGAGCGTTTAACGTGGCTCGCGAAAACAAACGCAGAGACGACAAGAGAGAGACAAAGTTGCGAAACGAAAATGAATTTCGACGTCGACGTACGACGGGAGGGTACGTGCGAAGGAATACGTTCGGCTCTCGGAGGAATTGCGAGATTCGCGGCGGCGCTCTATCGGATTGTCCACCATCAAGTCGCTCACTCGCGTGCAGAGGTGCAATTTTGGGGTTTGTAGCGTTAACTGCCGCTTGTAAAAAAATGCTTGCCCCGAGGTGAGGCGGGTTAACGATACTCTCACAAATCGTCCGTCGTTTACGCGTGAGAAACGAACGGGACGAGAGAGGGATGGCACGTCAGGTAAAACACGAGCGAAGCGAAAACGATGTGTCCCTCGACGCCGACTTGCGCCGCGCTAATTCTAATTTCACTGAAAATCTAGAACGTGCGCTCTTCGTTCGCTTCGCTACTATTTAGGCGTATGCTCGTTAGGCGCCCGTGTCTCTCTCTCTCTCTCTTGGTGCTAAAAAATTTTTACGAAAAGGTTTTCAATTTAATTACCAGTCGCGGCCGGTCGACGCCGGTGTTTCGCTTGGAAAGCAATAATTGGCCGCTCGGAGAATCCTTGCAATTTAACGACGGCGGATTTATCCTAATTAATATTACCCACTTTACTCGGCGCTTTGCTCGCGGCACTCTCGTTTCGGAATACAGACATTTAGGTTAACGCAGTTATAATTTCATCTTCACGCGGTCGCATGTGCCGGGAGAGAATCACGTGTCGTACTTTTGATAGATGTATTAACTTGATATTAATGATTCAAGACAACGCTCTCATCTCTTATGTGTATCGCGTGTTTCTCCTCGAAGAAGAGAAGAAACTGCGCACGCGGCGAATATCGCGCGGCAAATATTCATCGCGCGAGAGCGCGCTGATAACAAATTAATCATATGCCCCTCCGCCGCGCGCGAACGCGCATCAACTGTCGTCGCTGGCAAAACGAAAGCCGTGTTTGTACACCGTATGCGTGCGATGTGTGCGAGTTGGCATATAATGACAGCGACAATGGTCGGCGGTGAAAGTTGCGCGCACTCGAGACAACGCGAACGGAGACATTCGTCGCACGTCTTTATACGCGACTGGTGGTAGGTGCATTATGTGAGAACGAGCATGTGTATATTTATTTTCTTTCTACGTTTCGTAGTATTGGCAAAATCCCCGAGTTTTTGCGAATCCTCCCGCGCACGCGTTCATTTTTGCAATGTTAATGCCGGCGAGATGTGTGCGTTCCCGCGAGAGCCACACTCTCTTTCAATTTATTTATAAAACGAAGAAAACACACTCCAACACGATGTAACTCGCGCTGTAACTCTCTCTTTTGAAAAATAATCTTTGTCAACATGACAGCGCGACATGTCTGATTCTCCATTATTGTGGCTTTTCGAGGCGGGAAAGACGGACGCCTCTGGCTCGACTTTCTTCATTTAATAGAAACCGCACAATTTCACATAGATAATAGAAATAAACCGACAAGATCTATAACTGTCCAACACAAATTGTTCCTGTCACGTGTCTCAATTCGGCCAACAAACCTAAATTCGCTTGCCAAAGTGGTATCATCGCAACTTTTTACACGTTTCTAATCAAATATATATATATATATATATATAATATAACACTGCAGATTATTCATCAAGAAATTTCTAACGGAACTCGTTGCGAATAACAACGGAATTTGAAAGCAATAATGCGTACTTCGATAAACACAATGACAACTTTGATTGCTCCTCCACTTGATTGACAATACATCGCTTTCAGTGGGTTAACGCATCTTATTGCGTGGGTGTTCGTGTTGCATCGCCTGTCATCAATTTGAGGAAACCTAGAAGCGTAGGTACGTGTACATACACGTATACGAATATGAATTTCCTAATAATAGACCGCGATCTCTCAAAGCCAAATTAATAGCAGTCTCCAATAGCTACGAAAACGTCAGATTGCAAGTAGGGAATATTCGCAGATCGCGTGTAAAAACACGCGAAGCAAATATAAATTCTCTCGTACACAATTTAAAAAATGCAATTAAATTCTACTAATAATTTCGAACTTCCTCTAAACTACAGTTTGAGTTGTTTTTAAATTTATCTCATTGTCTGTTTAACGACTTCTAATTAAAACAGAAATTAGTTTTTATTCCTAACTTATTATTTTCCCGTTTATTTTCTATTTATTTCAAAAATTTAGATTTGTCAATAAACAACAATCGAGCGGTTTCTTTAATCTCAAAATTAATTATCTGCAATACAAAGAAAATTAAATATGTTTTAATATACGCGTATAGCTGGCAAGTTATGGTGTTGCGCAAAGAACGCGGATGCCCGAAAACAAGCGTGTAATTCTCGTTTGAACAAAAAGACGTGCGAACGCGGCTTTTTGTACACTCGGTTGCGTTTTCTCGACTTCAATAAATATCACCGCACTGTGTGCCCCTTAGGTTCTTCTCAAATTTACCTTTCTCAATCATTGTTATTTTCATTCGAGACCGCCACGCCGATAAGCAACTTGTTCGCAATCATCGTGAGTAGCAATCAGAGATTATTAGCAGCGGAAACAAGCTAACGAAACAAGGACGCGGTGACCGTGCACTTTTTTCTTTTTTTTTTAGCGATATACATGCACAACCAAAGGGCATTGCGAACGGTTTTTCGAAGAAGACAAAATTGCACGTGTGCCTATACGAAGAATGGTAAGTAGGTAAGTAGGCGAGACAGAAGATGCCAACGTTTTTTTTTCGTTAACGTACTCATGTGTCACCATCATGTGGCACAACAGTTTCTGTGTTCGATTATCGCGCCGCTTTTTCACGACGAACAATAGCGCATTTCGAGCTTCCAACGCGCATTAACTTTGCTTGGCAATATAACGCTTTCCACTGAATTTAATAAATGCGCTCGGCGCATCAGCCACGTCAGTAGTTTTATTGTAGCAACAAGTTGAACGATAAGTCTTAAGAGATACAAGTTTCACTCGTTAAAGTGAGATTCTTTGTCTTGTTCGTACGTATAGACGGAACTTAGGCGAAACTCGATTTAACGGTGCGTCCGTTAACGCGTGTACATATATTTTGTGTATTCGTCGTTAGCAAAGCGTGTAGATCGAGTTAATTAAAAAGAAAAAACCAAGTAAACGAATTAAATATATGCGCTAACAACGAAGATTGAAAATTACGATAACGTAAACGCGCACTCACAGGATGTATAACATAATTATTTCGCAGAACGGTTGTTTAGCATTTATTTACAGTCGATTAGCGCATACAGCAGGCCGCGCCCAAATAAGTAGAACGCCACTCTTGTGCGGCTTTCCAGGTATATGATGTATTACAAAATAATGGTGAACTAAAAAAAAAATCTCGCGAATGAATAAAATAATTAGATTATCGCCGAGAATACTCGAAATCGCGCTGTCGCATTTGTGTGCGTGTCGCGCGCTGACTTTCTCGTGGCTCACTCGGCGCGCAATATGCAAGTTTTGCCACAAGGATTTTGATGAGAAGTGGCACTGGGAAATAATAAAATAATTATGAATAAAAATTCCGGTAATTAACAGAAACATTAAGTAGCGCACGGCTTTCCTCGTCACCCAGGGGGTACCGTGCCCGGACGCGTTCCCGTTGTTTTACATGGCGGGATCCCCAGGAGGCCTACACCATGCCACACATTCGAAAACATGTGGAGAAACAACATCATCGATATATGTTTGCAAAATCTCGCAAGAAGTTTTTTTTTTTTTTTCATAAGTTTCGATTGTATGTATAGTTTCATTTATTTCTTGTCGTACATCATAATATCTATTTCGTGGAAAATAATTTTCTAGAGAATATACTCTGAACTTTTGTTCGACTTTTTTTTCTAGACACGAGATTACAAAAAACATTAATGAAAAGTTCAGAAACAAATGTTGAATAAATTTAATTATTACAAAAGCTCATTAAAGTCGCTTGCGTGCACGATAATAGAGAAGAAACTTGAATTACTTGAATATTAAAATGTTAAAAAAAAAATAAGGCTATCAATCAAGTATTTAGTAAGACTCGAAAAATGAGAGACAAGATTGTCGGAAAAAAGATTTCAACAGAGAACGTTCCTGAATTTTCAAAATTCTCTGAAATTGCGAAATAGATATCACGATAAGGTGTGTTGGACAAACGACAAATTTTACAAAACTTGCAATAACTTACGGTGTTTCTTATATCTTACCGTTTTACTCTCACACAAACACACACACGAGAGAAGCGGTATCCAACTAATAATACTAACTGCGAATATACAGTGTCTGATGATGAAAATACCAGACTGACTTTTGAAACAAATGCAATACCGACTTGACTACAAAGCAGTTGTCGATCGAAACTAAGAGTTCGTGGCGAGCGATCGCGCGAGAACTGAGAGGTACGTCCGCTACCGGCACGGAGCCTTATATATCCTAGAAGTTATTGATTATCCCTTTGGCTCGCGAGCCAGGTCAACTTGCTGGTACTCCAACGTACATGCGCAGATCACTTCGCTCAAATATAACCAAAATGGGAAAACGCTCTCTACGTATATAGACATCTATCTTTCTTACTCTCAGCACATTTATTATTACATATACATATATATTCTATATTTATTTTATATGTTTATGTACATAAACGTAATTTTCATGTATAATGCAAACAGAAACAAATTTTAAGACCGTACCCAATTTCTAAAGACTGTCGTCTCTTTAATACATACTATATTAGCTCAATACTGTATTAATGCAATATAATCAATTTTAATTAATTGAGAAAATTATTTGAGATATGTAAATATACATAAAATTTTTATAAATATTTTTCTGAAGACAGATTAATGAGTAACAAACATAGACTGATACGCTTTAAAAAGTTTGTATAACATAGCTATAGATTTTATTCTATACTGAATAATCTTGAATCTGTCGAATTCAACGAGCTCTCTTACCTTTTAAATATTGGTAAACATTTTTGCGCCAAAGAAACTACAAGTGTCGCTCAGTTTTCTAAAAAAAAAAACAAAAATTTATTGCTAGAAATAAAATGTTTTAAGAGAGATTAGGGATCTGTCATATCGACAGAAGCTGCAACCGAAGTAGTCTGCTGTGACAAATGTTGTTGAAGCATTATTTTTTTATGTTCTGTACTATATGTACGTATCAGTGAGTTAAAAAAGCTTTTTTACATGTTTCCTCAAATGTCGCGATGCCCAATATCTAATGCGTATGAACTTGCGCACGCGACCAGTAACTAAAACATTTGGTTCTGTGTCATACTGTGTCCTCGATTTATTTAATTCTGTTTCATGTGCTATATGTACACGATTTGTCTCATTTTTCATTTATTTTATAGCGAGATATATTTTTTCTGATTTCTTTTGTAAGGATTCTTTATTTGAATTTTCTTTTCGCTTTTCCTTGCTACTTCGCAAGCAATTTCTATGCTACTATTAAACAGAAACAGGATGTGAGAGAGTGATTGTGAAAAAAAACATTAGATTAATTCTGAGTAGTTCGAAAAACAAATTAAAATTTCAGGATGTACAAGATGTTTAAATAAATTGTAAGACAACTGTTAGACGTCTTTAAGACAAAATATTGTTTACTGGAAGTAGGTAATTAACTAAAAAGATTTGCAGACATAGCTCTTATACTTTCAGTGATACAGTTAGAAAGCGTATATATACGCTTAAATGAAGTTGCATCAATAATTGTTTAAACAGAAAGGAGCCTGAGAGGTCATTTTATTCTCACACAACTTCTTCAGCTTCTAGCGGAAAGAAGAGCGGTTAATGCCATATGAAAAACTGTAATACTTTTTCCGCCATATAAATCAGCGCTATGTTTATAGATGATGCACATTGGCAACTACGTAGCAATGTCTAAGAGCGACTTGTCGATGCGTGCGCTATGGCCAAACGTGGACAAGGTTCTATTCCACTCTATGTTCACACCGTGCGATTCTATTTCTGTCCACATCCTAACATTAAATTCACATTTTGACCGGTTAGATTCACACCCTGCTCGGATAGAATCACACTCCGACCGGTATATATATATTCTATAGTCACGTGACCAGGTCAGTGACCTCACCGTAGTCACGCGACCAAGGTCAGTGACCTTAGCGTAGTCACGTGACCAAGGATGCAACAATCAATATCGAGAGAATCGATCGTGACTATTTACACACATTTTTCTAGGTAGGATGTGTTTGAATATGACGAGATCTTTATGTATGAAGTGTTCTTAACATTTGTGTCTAACTTTGCATGTAATTTGGATACGGTAGCAGATTCACGAACTGATTCGAATTTGCTACTTGTTGTCGATAAAGTAGATATAATATAAACAAATTGCACAGACTCAAACCGAATGACATTTGTACCGTCTACGCTTGGATGTCGCGCGCTCAGTAGTTTCTTCATTTACTTTTGTGGATGGCGCTGAAACTAGCGGCTGAAAGCTTTGAAAAGAAAATACAATGAAATGGCCGCTCTCAGGTTTTTTTCTGCTTTAAATAACAAAAGAGTGAGTCTAGTTTTGTCTCAAAGTCTTTAATTAAATGAACGATTGACTTTTGAGCGCGCGTTCCATGTTATAAATAGAAATATTTATATATTTAATATCACGAAGTTTGCAATTTTTCAGCAGAAAATCTTAGTTTATTCAGTTTTATTTGTTCTAAGCACAATAAAGTAAAAAAAAAAAAAAAAAACATTAAAATAAAACTGTACAAATTTTTTTGGTGATAAATAGAATATACAAAATGAACAAACGTGGCATTAATCCTATTTTAATATATCCGATTGATCTGTGAAAATAAAATTTACGCTATGGTTTTATAAAGCGATCGAAAGATACTTATATATGTATACATATATATATATATATATATGTGTGTATATATATAAAATATATATACATACACAGAAAGAAGAGTAACATTGAACCGGTCAGAAGCGAGCAACGCGTTGCAAAGCGTTGTACAAGATGCAACAAAAGGCACGGGGCCACGTTGGGTCGGCTTTGGAATGGAACTGGAAACGTGTGGAGAGGACGGGACGCGAGGAGTAAGTATACTGGATGCCTGGTATACATGTGTTGATGCGGTGACTGTACAATACATTGTACAACACACCAGTGCACGCCAAGCCGAACGGAGCGGCGGGCCCAGTGGAGTCGGTCAGTCAGTCAGTCAGTCGCAGTCGGCGAGTCGTAGCGCTGCGCGTTCTTCCTTCTTTTCTGTTTTTTTTTTTTATTTTTTAAATTTCTTCTATCCTGTGCGATGTTTTAATTTAGTGACCAAGAAGAAGCTTGATCGAAGAGGCATTTGTTATCGTCCCAAAGGGAATTATCGTATTTCCGGAGGAACGCGACATGTGATCCGGTCACGCCGGATACAATCATTGAGATTCTTCGACAAGGTAAGGACTTCTCGATTTTATTTAAGAGCGTTTAACACGAATGCTTAAATTCAACATAGTTTAAGCGTGACTTAAACTACGCCAGGTATTTCGGAGGAATTCGGAGCAAATAAACCTGTAATACAGCGTGTTTGCAACATGTGCAAAGAACTCGTATCTCGAGCAAATCTGAAATTTGCAAATAAATCTTAAATAAATTAATTGTAAAAATCTAAAAATATAGAATTTTAATTTGTAATAAAAATTTGTAGAATGATGTTAAATACATATAATTATCTCTCTTTCAATGACAAATTCATAAAAGTCGTATCACTTCCTCTTTCGTGTTTTTGGTTCCGTAGTTGAGTAGATGTTGCAATCGCGGTTTGTGTGATCCAGGACAAATACGAGATAAGCACGTTCATGACGCACATACGAATTGTAAACTTGTGGAATTCCGTTATATAGAATATACATATATATATACTCGCCGTTAGAGTGATCCTTGTTGTTTACACAACTATCATTTTTTTTACATACGGTTTGTTAAGTTTCCTGCGAGGTAGATTAAAGCAATCGCGATTTTCTCGGATAACGATATAAAAAGCAATAAATTAAACATATATCTTCGATCGCACTCGAGACGTTCGTTGCCTTCGATTTCCTTGTATATATGTATATAATTAAATACACACATGAATAATTTAACACTTCCTCTTTTTTTTTTTTTTTATCGAAGTACAGTTAACTTGACTATCGTGAGAAACTTTTATCAAAGATCGATGCACACACTCTGAAACACACTGTGAAAGTGGAAACGCTCGTCTAGCATTTGAGTGGTTCTTCCGTAGAGATTTTACATAGAGAAAAAAGAAGCGAGTAATATAAATTTGTATCTGTTTGTTTATATTTTTTTCCCGGATTGTTTCCAGAGATTAATAGCGAAACGATTTGAGTTTCTCTATTCATGCGTGCAATATGATTTATTCGGATCTGGTTTTTTTTATTTTTTTTCTTTTTTTTAGATTTTACTATTTGCTTCAACTTGTAATGCCGCTTTTGCGATCACATTTTTCACAGATCGCAGTCTGCGTTTCGCGCTGTTATGATAAACTACTGTTGTGATAAACTTCCCAGTTTAACGCGTGTGAAAAAAAAAAAAAAAAAAAAAAAAACAGCTTCCACTTTCGACAAACCGCGCTTTGCACAAGCGTATATAGTCCCGCGTGTGCACGTGTGCCTGGATTCACGCACGAATAAATCGTCAAATCGCTCTTGCGTTTAATGACACGTTTTGCACGCGCTGCTACTGCGTCATTTTCTCTTACGATACGTCACATGTGTGACAGACTTCCTTCTCTATCTGTCTCTTCCTCTGCCATCCTCTTCCTCTCAAATACACACGTGCGACGTAAAGTTGTGTGCGAAGAATAAAACAACGTCAGATATATACTTTATATATTTTCTTTTTCCCGACACGCTCTCTAAACTTTGCGCAATTTTTCTTTCTATTCGTTTCTGGAGGAGTGTCAAGTGTTTTTATTATAAATTAAAAACACTTTTATTTTTCTTCGTTACTTGATGTTATGACTCAAAATTATGAGTTAATAGGGTGTGAGTCTCGGATCGTTTGTATAATTCGACTTTAGTAATAATCATTCATGAGTAATTCTCATTTTCTGTCTTCTCTCTCTCTCTCTTTCTTACACACACACACACACACAATTATGTGTCTTGCTCAATCTTTTTCTGAGTAATATTTGAATTCTCAGCAGTCTGAGGAATGATCAATTGAGTCATCACTACCCAGACATAGAATAATATAATAATGATTTTATTCGTAATTCGTATTTCTCCATCGGGTAAGATCACTTGAGCACACAAATGCGTGAGTAGCATGAACATAAAAAGTGTCCTTGAAGGAATTATCGAACTTTGAAAAAAAAAAAAAAAGTCAGAATTCTCACCTTGAGAGAACGAGTTAAAACGAGCGGAGAATTGAACAAAACCGACGAAACTTTATTAAGTTCCGCAATTAGCAGAATTTGATGTGTAAGGGGGGAACACAGATTTCTTTTTCAGACTCTCTACGCGACGTGCAATTTATGTCACTATACTCACGTAAATCGACGTTGTTTAATTGACAATTTTTTTTTTTTTCTAATTTACAGCAAACAAAAGAAGAAAAACAATCTGTGCAAATTGTTGTACACACTCCGAGTGTTGTTAAACTTGAAAGAAAATATATATCTTTTGAGATATAGACACGTGCAATTGAGAAACATCCTGTATAAGAGTGAAAATGCGCATCCTGTGTGCGAATAATTGCGCACAACAACAATTCCATTCCGAAGGTGTTCGCGTCACGTAGAGGGAGAAATTTTTTTTCTTCATATCTCGATATGGAATACCACACGCTGCCGTCGTACTGCAACGTCGTCGACCAGCGCAGAATGCAAAGTCTCGCGTTATTTGATAGCGCTGAGGAAGGATACCGCATTCTCAACTCCTACGAACAAATAAATGTCGATGTCTTGGCAAAGACATTCGTTTTTTTAATTTTTAGCAAAACGTTTTTATAGAAGACCTCGGATTTTTTTATCTACTTACGTATATATTTATAAAATATTTATTGCCTGTTTCTTTTTTCTTTTGTATCAACTTGGGCAGCGGAAGCAATATGTGTGATATTATCTGTATCGACAAACAAGTGAATAAAAAAGTCTTTCACTTGTTAATTGACTTTAGAAATAACTTAAATTAAATAAATCTGCTGCTTCATATTACATCTCAGTTATAATTACAATGAAAAATAGTAAATCGCGAGTAGGAAGAGATAGACACGTATTATCGCGCGAATAATTAATTTCTGGATGTGAAGAGAGAAAAAAAAATACACAAATACGTCGCGGCAATTAGTATCGTTGAAAAATTTAATAATTAATAAGTCATTACTGTTCGCATTTTCAGACTTTCTATATAATTAGTGCATGATAAGTATTGCTAGTGGCAGTGAGAGTGAATGATTTATAGCCCAAGATAAGAACGATGATCAGAATCGCAGAATCCTGCTTGTGAAGAGTGCCAAGATTGTGCGCCGCTGTACTATCCGCGCTTAAAGAAGGAGTCTATTAAATTGTTTTATCAGTCGGTTTAACTAAGCCAGCCTTCGCGTCTCATGTCAATTAAAATATGAGAAATAGACAAGACAAAATTCGTCGATTTAATCGCGGACTTTCGCAGTTGGAAGTAAAAATGAGATACGTATCCTTTCCAATGTTCGCCCCGTTACATCTCGCCGAGATATGTTTTCTACTCATCATCGGAAACGCCCCGGAAGTCAGCGAGCGCGTAGAAAGTTCGACTCGTTTATCATTGTTTTTATCGCGCATACATTACAATGAAGATAGTGAAATCAGAAAGTAAGTTTTTATACACATCAATGCGAAAGATTTTACACATTTTTTTATAGATTTAACGTTATTGTTTTTGCTGAAAAAAAACTTTACAAACATAAACGAAGTTTAAAAACTATATTCGTGTGGGCCGATTGACCCGAAACAAAAAACACATTAGCGATAGTGGTATCGCATTGTTGTTGTCGCATTGACAACATTGCATCCTTCGGAAGAACAATGTCAAACGATGTCTCATTATCGCGCTTGATGTTTGTGTGTCAGCTCGCCAAAGTACAGCATTTACGCATCGATGACCTCAGCGTTGCCTCATACACTTTTCTTTTCGCCGAGACATTTTGTTTTTTGTTTTTTTTTTTTTTTTCAGATTTGGAAATGAGTTACGGTAGTCATCGATGGCGCGCACGTAGTGCAACGCCTGTGTGTAACGTTCTAGTTGCAACGATAAAAAAAACAAAATGTTAACGCTAAATTAAAAGATTCTCTCACATTTCTTGACAATTCGAATTCATCAACAACGGGTTCGTATCCCTCGCAGATTCTCTTCTCCATTTTGCATTGTAATAGACCCATCAATGCGCGGCTTTCTTCTTGTGACGCAATACTCGGATTATGCGCTCCATTAACGGCAGTGCTGTTCCGATTTCGCAGTCGCGCAAGCTCGTAGACGAAACGGATATAATTTGGCCTTACCTAGTCGAAACCCGAATCGATACTCCTAGGTAAATTCCTGCTTGCGAACGTGATTGGCAATGACTTCGTCAGATAGCTCTTTGTGTTAATTGCTCATGAAGAACGAAACGCGGCGTGTCGATTCTAAACTCTATGTGAAAGCCGCATAATATAATAATTACGTAGATCGAATCAGTTTTCGAGGTGGCGAAACTTGAGCTTGATCATCATCATCGTTTCTTGCAAGAACAGGCGATGTTTCGCAAGAATTTAACGCATTTTTTTTTTCCACGCGACGCGTCCATCACCGATCAAAACTTTCGATTGGATATCCTGTAATACGCAAGCTGGCATGTAACGCGTACCCTACACGCTTTCCCGTCGCGATAATCTTCTTGATTTTAAATAAGAGATTTTTTTCAACAATCAATTTCGCAATTTTATTTCTCAAAAAAGTGTTTCGCAAAACTTTTCACGTGATTACACGTGTATTGTAACAACACATTTGAGAAAAAAAACACTCTTTTTGGTATAACACCTAAATAGAAATGTATAAATTTTGTTTTATTTAACATAAACATAAATTTCATTTAATTAAAGATCGAATAACGTCTTCCCTAAGTGTTTTTCATCCTAAATGTTTCATCGCCGAAATAGAAAATTGCAAAGTTGTTTTTTTAAGTGCCGCATCAGAACAGGCGCACGCCAAAAATAAGATGCCGCGTGGAACACGTCAAGCAGCAGCAGCAGCGCGAGGGCGATTCCCGATGTAGGAAAGGCACTTCGGAATAAATTCTAAGTTTAGAATTCTGTTCTTATACAAAATTTTTTTCGTCGGGCGCCTTATTTAAGCCAGCGCGATGCGTTCAAGATGCGCTCGCGAGTCGAGTTTTTCCCAAACCGAAGCAAGCGCGAGTTAAAACAACAATGCTCTTGTATTGTTCACAAATATGATTTCAGAATACAATAGTCTTTTTTTCTTCCAATAATAACGCCCATCTTACATTGATAAAACACAGACGCAAAGCTACTGATTGATTTAACAATTGTATTAATGTAAGAAAAAATTTTTATTTTAAGATTTTACATATTTATAAAAAATAATTTTTTTTCTATTGTTCTTTAACTAATAATTTTTTAACGAATAAGAACGTAAATTTTTCAACAACAAAGTAATCGCACGTTGTAAACTCTCGCCAATCTAAGCAAGTGCAACATGTCGTGTGCGCTTTTGTTTCATGAAACAATCTCTCTCTCGTCTTCTTCTGGGATTTAGAATGTCAATGGAGTTCAAAGGTCACTCGACCGACACAGTCTCGTGGCTTCGCGATAGCAAGAATACTGCACATTGTTAATCGGAAAATTTCCTTCGCTGTCTTTTCCGCATAAGTGAAAGAACAATTAACAATTAGCACAGCGACTCTAACTAGATAGCTTTTCGTAGACAATATAAAATCTCATATCGCGCATCAATAAATCATACGAGGAGGGAAAGAGTTTTATCGTGAAATAGAAGTGATGTTCGTTAACACAGAACAGAGAGCAAACAATATAATTGTTATATATTTCGCACAAATTATTTTATCGTAACAGCGTGAGACGTAAAATCTTACAAACTGCACAACAACAAAAACAACATCAAGATTTAATTGATCAATTGTGAATCTAATTTATATTTAACTAATATCTAACTTCTTCGATTTAGATTTATTTAATCCGTTTTAATTTATTAACAAAAACGTCTCCGTCTGCAATATATTTTTTATAACACAAAACTCTTAGCTGTGTACAGAATTCCTTCTCGAACGTAGCTGCGACAAAACAATCATTTGTCATGTTGATTTCGTGATGTGTTTAATAATGGCGTGTAGGCTTCGCAGAAAGAGAATTATCGAACTCAAGAGATAGCAATGTTAGCTGCGCCAAGTCGAAATAGCTCAACGTTGTATTGTTCTCTAGCGTAAATACAAAATTTATGTTTTTTTTTTATATGCACAATGACAGCTCGAAGATAATTGCGTATTTAACAGCATTAGGGCGCATAAAGTGCGAGACAAAAAAAAAATAAAAAAGTTGCAAAAGCGCGAAGACAAAACAGCGAAAATTGCTGGAAAACTATCACGTAGAAGAAAATTACTAGTCGACGATTTGAAAACTTTTATTTGGCTTTCTCTGGAAGATGTTTCAACGTTGTAATTTGCCAACGATTAACCTTCGTTTCACGTCAATTAATCTTCATCTATATACATATATGTAAACATGCGATATTAAATTACTTAATAACGATCGGAGAGTCAAATGAACGTGCAAAAAGAATCTCGCACTAGAAAAAGCGCGGTGGAAGACTCGTGGGAAAGCGAGTGAAAGCAGTTTTTCACCGCGGTTTCAACAAACCTTCGTCAATTGAGGCGATGCTGTTAAAGATAACGAGCGAGCAAGTTAAACAGCGAAATATAAACGATGATCCGGCGCGGTTGTTTCCCAAATGGAAATTATTATCCGGAACCGCGTCGCGCCGACTTCCGCGTAAAAGCATGCGCGTACGGAATAAGAGCGCGAAGTTACACGCGAGAAAAATCTTCATTACAATCGAAAGTACTCTCACTTTGCATCTTTAAAAATATGAAATTATTAAAAAAATTATACACGAAAAAAAAGTTTTGTTGGAACAACAAGAATATTAATTACTGTATGATCAGCAAAAACATTCGGTGGATTCAGCAAATTTTCTTACACTGGCCATATAATAGCAAAACTTTTTATTTCATTAAGAGCAGTACAACAAGTTGACGCTAAGTGTAAATTTATTTATTTATTTATTGATAAATTTGCACGTAACTGCTAATTTAACATTGATTCTTACAAGCCTTACAATTCTTTGATAATTTGATAAAAAATAAATTTTTTTACTTCGTTTACTCTTCAAAGAAGATATTTATTATTTTTCTAAATTACATATATAACGCTGCAACGTTTGTTAGTTTTTTTTCGTTAGCTCTTTGTTTGATTGTAAATTACTTGTTGTGTCCCACTTAAAGGGATCCCGTAACAAATGAAACCTGGAAAAAACAATGTTGCTTCACCAAGTTGCGAACTAATAGTGCATAAAGGCGCAAACATGTTTCCCCGCACTCTCTTCGTCAGTGTCAATGTCGCGTACATTTACGCGAAAGTGGGACTTTGTCGAATTCTGTACGAAATATACGCCCGCGAAAGAACTTTCACTTGTGTTGCCGAGGTCAAATAGGAAGGAGAATTAGTCCGCACTGTGTGTCTAATTAATGCGTGCGAGCGTTGCGTTAATGAATGCGCTCGAATGTCGAATAAAGTCGAGTTTTGCATCTATATGATAAACGGATTGTTCTGAATCATCCTGTATAATATTATATAATATATATTATATATTAAATTTATTATATATATTTATAATATTATACCTTATATTGTAATATATGTATTATATATACTACGGTAAGGTGTCACTGACCTTGGTCACGTGACTATGCTAAGATCACTGACTATCTCTCACATGTGCATCATCGCGGTGACAGATTTCTGTTTACTGGCACAACACGTTAAAATAAAAACAGTGCTAGTACATGTAAGAAATGCGTGATATATATACTACAATCTTTTGAAAAAGAATTTCTTAAGGAATATCGCGTTATGATGGTTCTCTTGGCTCGCGTCTCTTCGGCTACTAACTAGTACCGAGTTGCTCTAACACGTAGCGGAACTTTGCCCCATACGCGTTCTCCGGACTCGGGTCGCGGAATTCTTTCGGAATGTCACGTGAGTTAACATGTTGAAGCGCGTATGTTGAAGAAAAGCAAATGCAACATTCCGCTCCGGCAAGTAGATACTTCCTCGTCTCACACGACAATGCCACGCAATTTTACGGTACATATACCGGTGCGTTTATTCGCTGCATTCTCATTTCTATCAAATTGGTGGTAATATAACAAATTATTTTGCAACGAGATCTGACGCAAAAGTAGTAAACTCGTGCGATAGCGGTTTCACATCCTGTGGTGTGGTTACTTCGATGCTTGGAAAAAATTGTTTCAGAAATATCTGTCATACTCGAAATAGAATAAAAAAATAAATTATTACGAAATATATTACTTAAAGAATATATATTCTTGAAAAATAATCAATCTCGAAAATTATTAATTCAAAGAAAATCATTTATCTATGTACCGAAATGTTCCCTCCGACCAATCTCTTTGTGATAAAAACAGTTTTGCAAAAACTTTAAAAAATTCACGAAGAAAACTATGTGTCATTCGATTTTGTTGGCACGACTAGATTGAGAAAACGACTAGGAGCGAGTTTTTTTTTTTCTGCGATGATGCGCGCGACATCCTTCCGACGGTTCATTGTCCTCCGTGACCGAAATCAAAGTTCCGATATCGCTTGCGATTTCGCGCTATAGACAGCGCGATCGGAACGTTCAGTGGTAAATGAACGAGAGAAAGAGGCATTGACCTCTTTGGCAGCGAATATACGCACACATGTGTACAAACACGCGCTTACACGCGAATTCGTAGTCACACACACACATAGTCTCTAGTGGCGTGAACTGCACTTTGCCAAATTTCGAATGGAAATTCAAATTAGCATTGAAGTTCTCTAGACGGAATATGCTTGTGTATAACGATACCAGACACAATTAATTTATATATGTTTCAATTAAAATTGTTGCAACAATTAAATACATATATCTCGACAGTGTTTTGTTGTTATCACTGTCTTATATATGCGTCACGATGCAAGTCACAGTGAATACTGTTTATTTTCTCATTGCGATGTGATAAAAAGAGCCGGTGCGCGTGTTGCAATCCTTTACCTCCGTGAAAACTTTAAACAGTTTAGTCTTCTATTTTACGACAGAGTAGCGCACCAACAACGATGTTTTTCTTTAAGCTATCGCTCGTCTCTTGATGCGTTCGCAACACTAAAAGCGGTCGTGATGTAACGTAGACACATTTAGTTCACGTTGTTGACAGCACATTTTGTGATACCTTATCGAGCGATTAGTAATGTGATTAATAACATTATTAGTATCTGCAGGAAGAGATAATGAAAAAAAATGTAGGAAACTTCGAGAATATAATAGTTTTTACGTTGCGATGTGTAACACGAAGTTAAGAGGAAAGGAGGAAACATATATGTATGAAAATATAATATTGTCTTTTTTCAATATCACCGCGCTTTTTGTTAATAAAAAAACGTTGTCTGGTTTGTGTTAACGTTCTCGAGAGAGAAAATTCTTTTTTTGTTTTTTTTTCNNAAAAAAAAAAAAAAAAAAAAAAAAACAAATTGACAAGTTTGAATTATGTCATCTTGAGAAAATACGTGCGACTCTCGCGTAGGTGTGAATGGAGAAAAAATATGATAATAAAGATACGTTTACGTAAACTAGATGTTAATGCTCCGAGTAGGCGTGTGTGACATCGAAAAAAGAAAGAATGAATGAATTCACGAAGGGTGGGTGTTTCATTAATATTAATCAGAAATAATCGCGTGCAACTTGGCGTAGCGAAACAGAATCCGTGGAAACGAAAATGTCACGACTGCGAAGAAAGAATGTTGCATATATTGCGAATACTGGCGATTCGTTTTTTGCTTCGAGCAATATTCTTGAGCGAAGTTAACGACGACGTCCAGATTCTTATGTAGCGCGTGAAACGGCAGTAACCTTTCGCGTTCAAACTTTCAAGGCGATTCAATCAACGACGTGCGCACACATTTATTTGTGTTCTGTTCGCAGTTTTCAACCGCACCAGTATCTCTCAGATCGGTTAGGTGATTCTCCGCAAGTACAAAGCGAAATACCGATCTTGAATAACATCTGATCAATACCGATACAATACCGATTCGGAAAGATTTACCGATCTTTTGATTTTATACGAGAAAAAGAAACGGAATTATTTTTTAAGCCGTTTTTTTTTTTTTGAGCAATCTATCGATCTTTGTTGAGATTACAGGCAGAACAAGAACAAGGTTTCTTACCCGCGAGGAAGGAAATCTACTTGAGAGTCCTTGTACCACTTTGCGGTCATATAAGGCTGTTAGTCAGAAATAGCACGTTGTGTGTTCGGAGTGTGCGACACGCACACTCCGCTTCCGTTAACTACCGCGTCCTGACAATTGCTGAAATCTTGAATACCGTACATTAAGCCGCATCTGTTCAAGATGTACTATGTATTTTTATTAGTTACAAAAGAAAGAGAGAGAGATAGAGAGAAAGAGAGAGAGAGAGAATCATAGTGTGTGTCTGTCTTATACCAATAGTAATATAACTTCTGTTAGAGGAAGTCACATCGCGGATATCGAAGGTTCATCGCTCCCGGAAGTTCTCACACGACGCGACAGACGTGTGATAGATGCATAAGTATGAACGTAAGTGCAAAAAGTAAACGATCGACTAATTAATTCGCGAGTTTGTTCACCTAAAAGAATTGAAAATTATTCTCTTATAAGAGAAAGAGAGAGAAAAGGAGGAAGAGAAGAGGAGATATTTGTTCTGTTTAGGGAGATAATTAAACGCAGTCACGAAGAAAAGGAGAAAGTTCTTAAATTGCGTGCGACGTTGGTTGCTACAGTAAGACTTGCATTAATTATGTCACGAAAATTCTCTCCCTATTAGTTTGTACAAAAAAATAAAATAGGTACTAAAATAGGTAGTTTACAAAAAGAAGAAAAAAGTTGAGTTAAAGAAAATTATTTTTATTCTCGATAGAAAAAAAAAAAAACAATCTAATATCACAATGTGGTTTTGTATTTTTGTTGTTACGATACTATTTAATGTATTATCGCAGCAAAGACGTGTGCGTTGCACACATTCTCAGTGTGTTCTCTCGCAGTTTTTTCACCCGCGGCGGTTTTGGATCAGTTGATTGATTTTCGTTAACGCATCATCTTCTGTTTAACACGTCAACAGACTCACGTGGCACGCACAACAAAAAATTAAAAATTGCGATACTCTTCTAAGCTACACATAGGTTTCCTATAAAAAAAAAAGAAAAAAAGAAAGTGCGCGCGCGCCTTTCAATAATCCTAGAAATCGTGTTGAAATACACGTGTTCGATTTCTTCCAAGAAACTGAGAAAACGCAACCTACTTGGTCGCGACAGGTAAAATAAAGAACGTAAGACATAAAGGAAAATCGAGAAAACCTGTAATCCTCATTAATACATGAACATCGTTGATAAATGTGATTAAGCGTCACTCAGAAATAACGAAGTTAGATTTTTGTTTTTTTGTTTTTTTTTTTTTTCACCGAAGGCGACACGCGACGTATTTTTTTATCGCGTCAATCGGTGTTTTACGCCTTTCTGATAAACAAAAAATCTACAATATTTACATTTTTTCTTGCAACTTAATTTGTAAATTTGTTAAGTTTCACACGACGGTATTATTGTGTTAAAATTTTGAATTCCACGACGGAAAAAGATTCGCCGCAAACTGAACACAATAACACGTCACAAAGAGAAAAGAGCACGCTAGAAACGGTATCGTAGAACAAGTTTTTTTTTTTTTTTCTACCGGACCCCTTATATGACGCACGAAGTTGTCGCCCGTGTGCGATCCAGACGGTCGCGACGAACTTGCCGCTCGTCGCGTCGTTTCTCTCAGTCAAACGCTTCCGAATAGCTGCAAGAACACCAAAGTGATGATGGGAAGTTACTAAGACACACTTATTTTAATGCGTCTTTCTTTCTTTGTGTGTGTGAAAGATCGGGGACACTGTTCTCCTCTGTCTATGCTCGCCTTCTACGAGTAATGGGAAATCTGGCACGCATCATACACGAGCACTAATCCGGACTAGCGCTCCGAGCGCTTCATTCAACTTGATAAAGTAGCGTGTTCTATTTGCTAACTTTAAAGTGGAACTCATTCGACATTGGGAATCCGACTGCTAGACTCCGACATTCGCATGATGCATTAATGTAAATTGACATGTTTTTTTTTTTTTTTTTTTATATAATTATTTCTAATTACCGCGATCGTGTTGTATCTTCTCTTTATAAATACTCTATAAATATTGTATATTGTACTATAAAATAAAAGATTAAGAAATCAAAGAAAACAAAGAGAGAGAGAGACTAGAGATTACTAGCATATAAAAATCTCTGAATAATTAATGTCTCAAAGAGAAAGTTGTCTTTATGAATGATCGATAGCACTTCGTGACATGTAAAAATTGTTCTCTTTTTTATGCTTCTAAATATGCCTGAAACAAAAAATATTATAGAATCGTAAATCTTTTAATCTGACAATAAGCGGCGCTTTGATAAGAATTAAGAATGATTAAGTATCAGAAAAAAAATGAAATATTTATACATGAGAGAATGTATGTATCTAGACTATGTACGGGATCTTATCTAAAAACTCTATTGATCTTAGTAGAGATATTTTTTAAATATTATTTTTGAAAATGTTTAAACAACAGAGAGAGAGAGAGAGAGAAAGAGAGAGAGATGCGTGCGATAGTCATCTGTACGGAATTCCAAAAATGTGAAGTGAGTTGTGTTGAAAATCGAGCAACAATCGGAAAACAAATATTTTCTCTCGAAAAAAACACTTAACAAAATATGTACATGTATCATGTTAAAAGGACGTTTTATTATTTCGCGAGATTAGCAAATTTATCTTATCGCGCGCGGTTTAGAACGAAATAGAGCACAATATCTCTGATGCGGGAAAAAGTGTTGAAAAACGAGCGTTTTATAACACATGGACCGTAACAACGACGAATAAGCGATATGTGATAATCACGAGAAACGGAGCGACGGTTGTGCAAGATGTGTGGAGCGAGCGCGAGATGTGCGCGCGCTTATTCCTACATGGCGATGAGCGGAGAATCGCGCAAGGTTACCGGGGAAAGTTCACCTCGTACATCACCCACACATACGGGTTTCGCGCGCATTCCGATTCTCAAAGTGAAAGACCGAAGCCGACATTAAAAAAACCGTTCATACATATGGATATAGTGGCGTGCATAAAAAGCGCCGCGGCGCGCGATACGATGATTGCGCGCTCGCGTAGTCGTCTCATCTAGTTTGCAATACGCGCGAATCGCACGCATGCTGCGAAAACGCGTGGAAAGCCGGTTGTGACTCCGCTGCGAGAAACTTCGTCAGAATAACAAAGTGGGAAAAAGAAGGCGAGAAATTCTGGCGGCAACGTTTTAGCGCAACGAACTCTCCAACGAACGCGTACGTACAGTACGAACAGTATAAAAACTAAATGTCGCGCACTCTCTCTTCGTAATTTCGCGAATCCGTAAAAAATCCACGCATCAAATTCCGAACGTCACCCAATGACAAAATAATGAAAAAAAAAAAAAAAAAAAAAAAAAAAAACGATCCGAGACCTACCGCCGAGAATAAAGATTTCTTCTGCGCTTCTGACCTCGCGATTTCTACAACGATAAAAAAAATGGTTCGCAAGTTAACGCAACGGTGCGACGTATTAGCGGTGCGATGTAAAGAAACATATATACATAGTTAGAGTCCCTGTACGTAAGTGTGCAGCAGCAGCAGCACCACAGTTCTTGTTGTTGAAACACGGGCTTGGCTACGGAATGGCGCAAAGGGTACCTCCCTCGCGTACCTACCGCGATCGAATCTGGGAATATGTAAGAGGATCAAATACAGTCCGGTCTAGTAAGAGGAGGTGTGGTTTATACCTCGTCGGAGCTGGTCGACCTCGTTTAGGACTGGTAAAAGCATAACACGAATATACGCCGTTCACGTTGCTCGACGAAAAACAAAAACAAAAAAAACAAAAAAAAAAACAAAAATCAAGTGTAAAATCGATTTCTTACGTTTTGTCTGTTCGACACGTCACTCATAGTGTGTCCGGCAAAAAACCGCTCGCTAATAATGTAACAATTTCCACAACGAGAGGTTTTTACTGTTAGACAGAGAGATCACTCGGATCGGGGTATTACCGGGCATTTTCGCAGCTGCGGCCAACGTGTGCTCGCTTTTTATTACAAGAGTGGAATGTTAAGAAAATGCCCGGGGAAAAATGTCCTTTACACGTGAATGAAAAAAAATTCTCTTTTCACGTGTAAAGATAAAGATCTTTTTTTTTTTTTTTTACGGTTACGCGTCGATTTATTCAATTACGACGATTTTTTTTTTTTGTAGCAACAATGTCTCGATGTGAAGTGATGTAATTTAAGTCGCTAGTGTGCGACGAATAACTAGTAGTTACGAGTAGTCATTACCTCGCTCTTGACCCGTTAAAGTTTTTTGTCTGCTCTCGTACGACACATGATCTCGAACGGTTCGTCTCCTTTCCCTCTCTCCTTCTCTTTTTTCAGGTTATTCTTTCATGCTACATCGAAATTCCTGAAACGCCTTATGGTTGGGGTTTAATGCCCGCAATCAAGCAACGGGTTGTTGGTAATTGCTGCAGTATCGCAAAAAAAAAAAACAGCAATTTGCGTCGTAGCGGAATCCGCTTATGAATCTTTTAATTCAATGATCACGTGGGAGAGCTCTTTTTCTTGTTACTCTCTTCTCTCTCTCTCTCTCTTTCTTTCTCTTTTATACTGAGATTTAATGCAGGTACCTAATTTGTGGCTAAGAGAATATACACACTCGGATGATAATTTCGTTCGTTTCTCTTACGTGCTATTGGGGGTGTTCGTTGCTCGTGGGAAGCACCGTGAGATAAATCCGCCGGTATTTATTTCGCGACACACTAAGCGTTTTTCTTTGTACAGAACGACTCGAGAGTCTTGCTTTGTGACGTGCCGCGGTGTCGCGCGCCGTGAAAATAAAGCCCACAAAGAAATCAAATTCAACTTTATTAATTTATGAAAAGAAGATTATTTATAATAGAAATAATTTTTTTTTTTTGCGACAAAGACACAAAGCAAATTCTCGAGTTATTTTCTGTACAAAAGAAAAAAAACACTTGGAGCGTCGCGAAAAAATTCAATTTGTTTGTCTTGTTTAAATTTTATGAGACAAGAAAAATGTTGCATAAATAAGTAGTCATCGCTTTCTGTCATCACTTGGTTGAGGATTTATTTTGAAATTAAAAGGGAATATTGCAATAAGAATCACCGAGACGCCATCGGCCTCGCCTTCTTTTTCGCTTCCCATGCGCCTCGGCGCGCGCCAAGTCGCGCGTCATCTCAAAGGAATGAGACAAGGTCTGCCTCAACGAGTGTGGGGTACGCTTTGAAGAAAGAAATATTTTCTGTAGCGTCGCGGACGATCTGCTTTGTGTGTGGAGTCAATCTTTTTGGATGCGGGAGATAACGCAGTTATGCAGACGCGATTTACAATAATCTCGACCGAGTGACCCAAGTAAACCATATAATAATTATTGTACAGTTACACGCGGCAACGGTTAATTTAAAGAATAATTGCAAAGTGCGATTGCTAGATGTATGCAATTACCCGAAACCGTCGTGAGAGATTAACGTGGTTCGAGCTAACGCTCGATTTTCCGGGTTTTCTTGAGTACCTAAAACAAAGACTAGAGCGCTTTAGGCGCGTCTCAAATCTTGAGATACGCGCAAGAAGAAAAAACAATATTACAAAAATTAATATTTTTCACGACCGGAAGAACGAAGGACTAATGTCGAAAATTTCGGAGGTTTGCGTCAAATTTCGGAAATAAATGGCATTTTTACAAAAAAAAAAAATTCGAAGTGTCGAACAATTTCGAAGCTGTTTCGCCATCTCTGTTGCTCGGAGACCGGAATATAGTTTCTTTGAGAAACTGGCGCAAAAATCTGACTGCAACAAAAATCCTTCTTTATTGTGTGTGCGTTGAAAATTCAACGTCCATTCATCGAAGCACGTTTTCGATATCAATCCGGATTTTTTACGCACCGGCTTTTCTCGCGTGAGTAAATTTGCGCCAAGGCGCAAGACGGGAAGAACGCGAGAAACGTAACGGATCAACGAGAGATTGGCAACGGTACTTCGCTGCCTGGTCTCATCGAGTATATTCGCGAGTCCTGCATGTTAATGGACGTCACCGCGCACGTCCGTTGTCTCTTTCGTCCTCGATGCGCGCGATATAATCCTTTGTTTCGACGTGTGTTGCGCGCGATTTGCTCGCAATTGATATTCCAATCGGAGATTAGAGATCCTCGCGATAAACATTGGATTATTTATCAACAGTACGAAGATGGACGAAAAAAAGAGAGACACTTCCTTTCGAACGGCCTTCGAAAAGAATAATAGCATTGCGCGCTTTATTCATACCCGTTTTTTTTTTTTTATGAAAAGAAAATTCGCGGTAGCGTAATATCCTTACGTATCATTTGCTAAATGACGAGTACACAACCCAGACAATGTTGCAGTTGCAAATAAACGCATACCGGAAGTGAGGCAATTACTCAGCCGCGCCGGGCAGCACCCGTCAATTGTCCTGATTGTATTCGCCTGTTCGCCATTGCCGATGTTGTAGACAGGAAAATGTACTCACTCGTTTCGCTTCGATATATCAGCGAGTATAATCGCTTGTTTGATAGTCACGCTTCATCATTAAGCCTATTTTAGAAAATACAAACATATCACATCGCGACATTGTTATTTTCAAATTGATTGTAAAAACATTTCAACAGTTTTACACTTGTTGTACAAGAATTTTTCCGATCATCTTTACTTCTAAGTTTAGAAAATAAATTAACACGGTGCTATAAAATCATATTATAAAATGTTATGAAACGTTCAACACGCGCTAGCAAAATTTGATATGAAGAAACTTGTTATATTTCCGCGTTTTCGCTCCGTATAAAAAATCTCAAGTTATTTTATTTGAAACGTTTTTTTTCGAACATCTCACTCTCCTATTGACAACAAAATAATTTTTCACGCGCTATATCACGTTCTTTAGCCGCACAATACACTGTCGTCGTTTTAATTCGTCGCGCTAGAAAGAGAGAGAGAGAGAGAAAGAGAGAGAGAAAGAGAGAGAGAGAGAGGGAATCGCGACCGATTACTATTTCACCTCTTTCCTTTCAGAGTGATGATGTAACGGGACTTTCGCTGTCGCTGCGGTGAGGCAACAATGTCCACACAATGCAATCGGTTCGTGCAAAATGCCTGGAAGAAGGAGCTCTGTTCCAACTGCTTCAAACCGAAAGAGGAACATGTGACGGCCGACGATGTTTTGCGACTAAACGTCGAAAAAGCCTCCACGAATCTGAAGATCAATCGTCTTCAACTTCAGGTACTTCGATCCTCAACTAAAACTGTGTTTTCTGATATTTGAACTTAGATTGGCGTCTTGGCAAAAACTCGGATCGAATTAAATCGGTGAAAACTTAAAATATTTAATAACGAAACAGAGTTTCACATCGGCGAAAAGAAAATCTGTTGAAACACATTTTTTGACTTTATCAAACCGCTCTCTTTCCTCAAAAAACGTCGTGTCCGTTAACGATTGCGAAACGATTTTTGCAGAGTATCCTTCGCGGTAAGGCGATTTGCCGAAAGGATCAGCGGAAGAAGAACGTCGGATTTCCGGAATCTCTTACGGAAATAATTGGTTACGGCGGCGAGGACTTTTCCGATGGCGAGGAGGACAAGGACGGATCGACCGACTCTTCGATGAAGCCGGAAGACTTGGTGCCTGACAGCGAGGAAGAACGCGCGTTGTTCGATCTAACTCGCGCTAACACGAATTTCAACACGATCACCGCGAATTTGACAGAACTCGAGAGCAACGGGAACACGACAGATTCGACCAAGTCGTCGACGACGACAACAGCTAAGTCCTTCGCCTCCCTGATGCTAGGTAAGATACAAAAAGACGCCGATGGTAGGAAAACGACTCTTTTAGTGTCCGTAACGCCTTTCGGCGGAGACGAATCTGTGCCAACCGCCAAAAGACCCGTCGATCGAAAGATCAACGCCGTTAACTCGCAACCAAGTCCGTTCAGACTCAAATCCGACGAGGGATCATCATCGGATCACATCGACGTAAGTAAAACAAAATTCTCGAAACGTTATTTTCTTGTCTTACTTGATTTTTTCTTTAGCACGTAAGTTTTTGTTTTCGAATGTTGAAGGTGAAGAAACTCAACGGAACGGAGAGAAAAAAGATCAGCGAGCAAGAGCAAAAGTCTTCTTCTTCGGAATTGGGAAAGATCGTGGATATGCCATTGATTCCTTCCGCAAATATGATCGCGGTTATACGTAAGGAAAGCTCGACGCCCAATTCTGTCATTACGAGCGCGGAGAAAAAACTAGAGATGACAACGCACAAGTACTCGCTCAATTGCGACGGCAATAAGAAAAACCCCGTTCCCGTTAACGGTGTTTTAACGACGAGAAAGACCGAAGTCGAAATGTCAAGGATACCCGCGCGGTCCGGATCGAATAATAACGACGTGGGGGAAAGCGATTGTGCAAACAGAACGGTCACGTCGAAGAACGGCGAATGTTTCTCACAAAATGACAAGACGGACGAAGGTATTGAACTCACTTTGACGTCTCTGAAGAACGAGAAAACGTTCGAGAGCAACGATCGTTCGGTGAACACTGGCGAGAAGAACGCAGCAAAACCCGTCGACAATAGCAAGAACATTACGTCGCCGCGACAAATCGAATGCACAGAGATCATAGAGGAGAAGAAATTCTGTTTCGAGATCAGTCGGGAGCTCGCTGGCGAACCGGATGGAAAAGCGGACGAAGCGGAAATTACCGAACCGCCGGCGTTACCGAACAGTCCACCGCCGGTTGTGACCACGGAACCGAGGCCATCTTTTCTACACGGTAACGTTAACAACGATCCGAAAGCGAAACCCGCTGTGCCGCAGAAGCCTGTGATCTTGTCGGCAACCAAGACAATATCGAACCCCAAGACGAGTCCGGTCGTTGTCGAAAGAATTTCTGATTACGTGCCACCACCGCCGTCGGTTCAGAATGTCGCCGGCAGATCCGTTCAGAATTCAGGTTAGTCGCATTCCAAAAAGTGGCATTTCGCAAACAATCGTGAGAAATATTACTTTTCACTTTTGTTTGTAAAAATAAATAATACGTATGCAAAAATTAGTTCGAATATAATTTAAATATTTTTATTAGATTTTATATTTTACTTGGATTGTTTGTTTTCATTTCGTCTCAGATATTTTTCGTAAATTTTCTTCGCGTTCAATATACGATTTCATTCCAGTCGCGAAAGAAGCAGAATCTCGACAACATTCGACGGAAACAAACGTCTCGAACGAGGCTCCGTTGGAAGCCGATCAAACCTTTCCAACTCAAAACGTGGAATCGGAAAATCAAAGAAAAATGTTAGCAAGATCCAGTTTTTTACCGTTGTCCGCGTCCTTGAGCGCGACGCTGGTTCCGACGAGAGATCGCTCAACGGAAAATGGAGAAATAGACGAAGACGTTTCGCCGGACGAAGAGTTTCCAGAAATTGCTCCCGTTTCGGTATCCACGATGGAGCTCGTACGCTCGCCGAACAAGAGAAGAATGGCTCCGCGACCACCGGAGGAAGATCTACCGGTCTCGTCTTTGTTCGCTCGTAATCCAGGAGCATCAAATCTGAAATCTGACTCGCCGGTTGTGCGCGAGAAAGAAAAGAGAGAGAGATCGTCCTCGTGCAGTCCGAAGTTTCGGAAAGCGGTCAGCGACGTGCCGGATCCAACGAATTCAACAAACAAGCAACCCGTCGAATCAACTGCGAGAAGAACGATATCCCTGTCGCAGGACAGTCTGACGACCGAGAAAGAAGTGCGGGGAGAGAAAAAGAGAAGCAGAAATCGAAAGGGTTTCTCTTTGAAGAGATTTCTAAGAATGGGTTCGAGAAAGGACATGGACATGATGACCGGTCAGACGTCGGGTGCGAAGACTGACGAAATACCATCGACGCCTCAACCGAAACCACGACTGGAGATCATTCATCCGCTGGAATTGGACGGTGCCGCGGTTGAGGTGGTGGGAAGCGATCGGATTACCGCAAAAGTCGGCGATGACCAGACGGATTCCGGTGCCAAGAATGACGGATCGAAAATGACACGATTTCCTTCATCATCCACGAGTAAGTTCGTTCCGCAATAATGTTGTTTCGTTAATTAATGAAATATTCGAGACGAGAAACTTTGAAAAAATCAAAATTTTTGTTCCAAAAATTACGATTGTTATTATTACACAGCGAGGCCTGGAAAACCACCTCCGCCGCCGAGAAACCAGTCCCTGGAAGATTGGTCCAAGACGGATTCGGCGAATAAACCGGTCAGACCGCCGCCGCCGCGCGCCGAGCTCAACAAGCTGAACGTCGCTTCCTCCAGAAGCGACAAAATGTCGTCGAAAACCACCTGGAGACCGACGACCGCGACGACCTCGGACTCGATTTATGCGAATCTGGGTAAGTTCAGACCCATACAGTGCAACTGAGCAAACCACGTCGCGATCATTCTCGATGTTAACAGCCATACTCACACAAACCCTCGCGCGCCAGCCGCTTCTTAAAAAAAAAATAAAAAAAAAGAAACGAGAGAGAGACGTCACTCCGCTTGAGCGGAGATCGCACCAGCGATCGAGCCACGTGACACCGGATACGTATAATTTTCTTTGCTTTTTTTTTTTTCATAAAAAATCACTCATTTGTTTGATTAAACGTTTTTTTGCGCGTGGCGGAATCAAATGAAACTATAATCGAGTGTGAATTTAATTTATATATAGAGACGAGTTCCTATTCCGATCGCGTATATATATATATACACACATACACATGTTCACAAATACGCGATGCAAACGCGAATTGCACTCACACATTACTGAGTAAGAAAATCTGGTTTTTGTCTCAGATTTATGCCATTGGAAAAAAAGAAAATTCGTCCGGATTAGAAAAAAGTCCTTCAAGTTCCGAAGAAACGCTTAAGGAAAAAATTCACTCTTAAAAAAAAAAAAAGTCACATATTCTGTGATAAATGTTCTCATTGAAAGAAGAAGTTTTCACATTTCTATTCTTTCGAACGAGATTCGACTGTTTTTTTATTTTTTCTCTCATTGTTTCATTATATATAACAATAAGTACGTAACGTAGTTATTAAGATGACGTTCATTCAAAGTGGTATGGTGTTTATTTATTTTTAATTTTTTTTTTTTTTTTTTTAATTTTTTTCCATTTCTTCTCTCTCCCAATCGCGATCGCGCGCATTTTGTTTTCCTCTCGCGTTAATAAGTTTTTTTTGCAACAAAGAAGTTTGAGAATGGCTGGTTAAGCAAAACGAATTTTGTTTGTTATACTTCACCACAACGAATCTGTTTGTGCTCTTTGTAATGGTGCAAAATAAAAAAAAAATGCGAGAATATTATATTCTGTAATGTCTGAACACATCTGATAAATAAACGTATATTGTCGAAAAAAAAAAACAAACAAATCGGCGTCTTGTTCTTTCGATCGTTCTCTCTCTCTCTCTTGCACGCGGAACATGCATGCCGTGTAAAAAAAAAAAAAAACTATGGAACGAATTCTTCCGATGCTGTGTGGCTTGTTCGGTGCACCTCCGCATCCATCCATTCCCCATCATTAACGCGAACAACGGTCACGTTTATCGCGCTGACATAAGCGCGGTTCTAGTCAAGCGTTACCGTTGCGCATACCGCCGTTCACGTCTCTCTCCGTTTTTTTTTCCTCTTTTTTTTCTTTCTCTCTCTCTCTCTCTCTCTCTCTCTTTCTTTCCTTTTACGGTAGTTATGTAACGGTGCGTGTGCCGCGTGCCACAAGCGCGACGTCTGTTGATTCCTCTAACCGACGCTGAGAGTGCCAACTAACCGCCGCATGCATTTTACGCACTGTGATTGCGCGCAATAAACTGGCCGTCATATTTGGCCGTCACACAAATTTTTGGAACTCAAAAAAACGTTATTTGAAAAACGACGTAAAAGCTTCGATTATTCTCATGTCTAATTGGTTTCGCTTATCTTTAGCGCTGTCGTTGAACAGTTTGGTCGCGACCAGCGATATCTTCCCTTAACTTAATCTACATTAATTATAGTGTTGTCGAAAACACTCAAAATTACATCACAAATATTTACCGAATTCACCGAGATACAATAGAATATAAAACCAATGTACACACATTCCTGTATGTAAATTCCTGTAGAATATACGGAGACACACTGCGTCACGTCAATGTCAATTAACATACATTAGCTATTTAATCTGTGAAAATGTTTCTCGAAAAGATCGTTGCAAAATAACTTAGGTGTATTATAGATATATCATTAATTAATATTAATAACGGCTCGATGAAACGAATTATATAAAACAAAGAAAAAAATCGTCCGGAATACACCGCGCGTTTTATGTCGCATTTCACACGTTCACCTTCGACCTGAATCATCAGGCTCTTTGGTTTTTTTTTCTTTGTTTTATAGATATAATTAACTTATTTTTTAACAGCACGGTAACGATTGTTATTCGTATACTTAGACCTGAGCCAGATAGAAAAAAAAAAAAACAAAAGAACATTGTTATGTGCGTGGGACGCATGATGGGTGAACTAACGTTCGTTACATAGTCACTTGGAATCTCATTTTGTGTGTAGAATGTGTGTGTGTGTGTGTGTGTGTGTGTGTGTGTGTGTGTGGCGAGGGGGTCTTCTAGCACCCTAGTTGCGCCGGGCGAACTAGTGTCTAGATTAGCTAGCTCGTTTCGTGAATATGCCTTGTGTCTTGTGATACTAACCCGTGGCGCTTGACGATGGCTGACGTGCCTGCAGCAGCGGAGGATGTTACAGGTGAGGTGCGCAGCGCTCTAGCACCTTCGAAACCCCAACGTACCGCTAGTATGAGAGACCGAGCTGTTTTTCAACCTGTACCGAAACGGACGCATTCGGCAACGTCAGAAAATCAGTATCAAGATTACGACGCAACCGTACGACGAACTTCCGACTCGCCGGTAAACAGACTATCCGTTCAGATTTCGAGTTTCCGTTATTCCAAAAGCTCAGACGATGTGCGATATAGCGATCGTATAACTAATGTTTCGAAAAAATCGACTTTTGATCATCGTCATTCAATTAATCCTGCTATTTACAAATATTGCTATCATTGCTAAAATTTTGTTATATATTTATACGCGTCTCGCGTGCAACGTTCGCGCATGTAGCGCGTCGTCTGTGAATTCGACTTCGTGTCATAATAAATATGATACGACTCCAGCAACAAAATAAATGCAATTCCAACAGACATCCAATGACAGTCACGTGTACGAGTGTCTCTCAAGTTCGCCCGAATGCGATTCCAATATCGAGTTGCGACACGGAGGCGGAGGTAGATTTCGCACCGCTTGCAAAAGGAAGTCCGACAGTAGCGCAATGGGCGGAGACGGAGGAGAGAAACATCATCATCATCATCATCATCATCATCAGCATTCGTTCGTGAGATCGATCTCGTTGCCGTACTGCGGCAGCGAGACCGAGAGCGAACTTTACGCGTCTTACAGTTTTTACACCGGCGACGAGGTACGTCAAAATCAAGAAATTTGTTTGTTTATTCGTTTCACGTTGAATTCGTGTGTTGTTGTTTTTTTTTTTTTTTTGAAATACGCGCGATTATAAAAACTTCAGGGTGCCGAGGAGGATCAAGATTGGAAAAATCGCGACGACGAGCCGAAAATGGGCCGCTTGAGGCAACGAAGAGGACGCACGGTTGTTCATCGTAGTCTCGAGGATAATTACGGAGCGGTGGTTGTGGCGAATCACGAGGCGCTCGCCCAATTTGTCGAGCAGGTATGTTTTTTCCGGTCTGCAATAATACAATGGGGTAAAATGTTGTGCGTTGTGTGTGTTGAAATAAATGTTTAATTGATGAACTTGGGAAAATCAGACCATCCAGTTGCCGTCAGGTTTGCGCGGTCTCAAGAACACGAATCCGCAGTTGAAGCACTTCAACATCGATGCTTCAGCGTCGATTTCCGTAGGCAGAAGATTGTTTTGTCCAGCGACGTGGAACGATCAAAACGTCACTCTGTGCATAGCGTTCGACATAGCCGTGCCGATGCCGCAGAGAGATTTTTATCTGACACCTGTGATAGAGTTCGTGGACACGGTGCCAAAGAAGATAATCGAAAAGGTTCGACCGTCGAGGAACGAAAACGCCGAAGGTGATACACGCTGTAGTTTATTTTTTTTTTTTAGCTACGAAAATAAAAAAAACCCTAAATCGCGCTATAACGACGACAATTGTTGTTTTTTCAGCGACAATTTCGGTTCTCACGTGTTCGCACGTGACTACGATACAATTGTTCGGAGATATGTTGAAAAATATAAACAACGAGAGCGCAAATAAGGAAGCGTCATTCGTGCTTCTTCAATTGGTCAACGCACTGAAGAGTCTTCAAGCGCGCGGAATCGAATACGCCAGCAAATCTTTAAATGACGTTGTCCTGTGCAGAGAAGACGTTTATTATCGGTTGTACCTTCTGCAAGGGTTAGTTTAACTACATGTAATAATTCGATTGCGTGTTGGTAAATACGCGCGCCTTGTTTATTCAGATTTTTCTGTTTTTTTTTTTTTTTACAGAAGATTAAACATAGACCCGAGTGATGAACCCAGTGAGGAACGGGTGTCCCTTTGCGAGTGCGCTCTATTAGCACTGCAGCAAATGCACCTCGCGAATGAATTCCCTCTTATACGAGATCTACTGATACGCGAAAAGGCGGTTACACTCTCGCAGGTAAACACACATTTGTTTATTATATTCTATTTTGCATACGTATGAGAGTCTAGAAAAAAGTCTAGAAATTTTTCACGTTAGAGAGTATTTATTTTCCTGCAATTTTTATTGCGATCGTTTTTGTCTCGGCTTGTTACAATTTCATCGAATTGCGACTTGTTTGGGTCCGCATAAAATTAATACTTGATTGAATCTCTTGATGATTAGGTGAAATCTGTGTTGGAATTTGTTCTGTGGGGTCCGGCGGACGTGCCTCTCGGCGGTCCACGGGAGAGAGAAGTGGCGCTTCAAAGATGGCTTGATTTGGAAAGAGCAAACGTACTTCACGCTCTTGTCAAAACAAAGGTAGCTTTGACCGTAATAGACGAATATCAGTTGTTGTTCTTGGTACGGACCACTGGAAAAATTATGAGCGAAGCGTCGATGCTTCTGGACGAACACCGCAATCGCTCGGCTCATAAATACTGATGTACGCGTGTGATCATCATTACATAATTAATAAATAACATGTTGCATTCCGGGGAAAAAAGTCCTTCATACGCATTCAAATTCTATGTGATTGTGTTATATAATTAAATATAATCATATATGAGACTGAGAGACGATCTTATATATATATATATATATATGTATACGATGATATTTAATCACACTAATGTAATATTTGTTCACATATGTACGAAGAAGGAATTTTTTTCCCCAAAAAGCACACAAGTACCGGAATTAAGAGAAATTTAACATTTATTGACAGTCACTCGCAAATTAACTTTTGACAAACATATAGCGAAGCTCTTTTCTGTATCTATTATATCGACATTTTTTTTTTTAAATAAGCGTTGTTTCAAAAGAGAGAGTCGAACAAATGTATTTATAATCTATACGTGCTAACACGAAATTAAACGTAATATGTTTTACCGGTGAGATAACTGTAAATATATATATGTTTTATACTCGCGCAGAATATCTCGGTATAAAGTGCACATCTTTATGAATAATTTTTTCACACCCGTTCAAACTTTTGGGATTTCTCTTCGACGTAGAAACGTGCCAATTGCTCAATCGAAGTGTGTGATTTTACGTGTACGTATATATGCTCGATGTTCTAAAGATACGTCTCTATTTTCTTAGAACGTATGTCTTTAGAGAATATTATTTGTATTTTACATCGTTATCTCTATCTCAAGCAAAATGTAACACTTATTTTTATAAATATTTATAAACATTCTACACTGTATAGAAATAAACAAACACACATTAATCGCATAAAATAGTTTTTTTATTTCGAAAAATCTACGCTCACAAAGTTTTGTTAAATTAAGATAATACAAAAAGATAATACAAAATATATATATATATATATATATATATATATATATATATATATATAATATTTAAATACATACGTGTATATATATATATTTTTTTTTGTTAATTATATTTAGTTTATTACGTTGTTTGTTGATCGTGATTTTCGGAAATATTGCTCAATTCGGATTCGCGAATGTCGCTCGTTACTTCACCTCTTTTATCGTTCTCCTCAATTTCCGATATCACCGTTTGTTCGCTCAATTGCGAATCCCATGAACAACCGACGAAATTATCTGGCCTGATTCTGCAACAACAATTTATTTTGCATTATTCGAAATATAATCGATAAGAAATATTTTTTACTGCAATCCTTTCATCTTGTTAGCGATTTTAAAAAAATGTCACATACGTTTTGCTGAAAATTGTATCGTTTAATTTCGAATTATCTTCTCGTTCGTTTTGTTTCTCTTCGTTACAACGAGACGTCTGATTGTGACGTAACGACTTCCCATCGTTCGCCAACTGTTTCCTCTCTATCGCATCGCTACCCGAGCTTTCCGTCTGTACGTTATTTTTTTCAGCAACTTCCGAATTTCGAGATATTCCTGTTTTGGTTTGCGGCAACGCCGGTAGGATCTTTTTCCATCTCGACAACGGAGTGTCCGTCACGTTCTGTCGTTTGCCTGCTATTCTAAATAATTTGCGACGTTCTTCCGTACGTTCGTGACGCAGTTGCATCTGAAACGCAATGTAACACATTTCGTCACTGTTTTTATTCGCATATAAACAACAAAAAAAACTTGATCTATAGAAAACAACAGTCAAATTTGACGAAAATATTGCACACTTCGGTGCTCCGCACCGTTTATTGTACCTTTAAGTCGTTATTCGCTTCTCGCAAAGATCCAGCGAGAGAGGCCATGTAATAAATAATTAACGCCATCAAAACTATCAGCGGTATTATTATACCGGGCGATGCGACATAATCGAGACATCTAAGAAATCACATTAAATTGTTATAAAAAAAAACAATGTTGCACACGTATATGATATAAAAAATGTTTACCGTTGAATCGGTTTCGGGAGCGTGCTTATCAAACTTTGCGTCGCTAAGTTATAAATCTTGGGATATCCGGAGAACGGGCCGCAATGCGACGAAGGTTCGACCCAGACGATAGCGTAGCCAACCGGTAACACGCACAAAAACAGCATAGTCAACAAAAGCGCGAAGTAAAAATTGTTAGATCTGCAAAGATGTGCAATTTAGTTATTTGAGGCGTGTTGGGGCGTGAAGATAAACATATACATATATATAAATAGCGTATTATAAAAAGTCATAATTTTAGAAACAAACCTGGAGGCTCTGAACACCACCTCGTGCGGTACGTTACACGTAAGAACGGCCCAGGAACGTAGATACATCAGAATGCCAAGTTTGACGAGATTTAACACCGTTAGACCTGGACTGAAAAACATTCCCATCCAAACCATGCCTTGATTGTTCACCAGGTGTAAAATATTCTCGGCGATCTTGAAGTCACCGTATTGCGGAAATTGTTTCTCCAGATCCCAACACCAACAGTTGTTCATAAAACGCACGAGAACGGCGCGAAAGAAATCCATGATGAGGGTGGCCAGTATAGTGAGTATCTGACGAAATAGTTGCACGACGAAAATATAAAATTATATTATTTATAATTTCTATTTAAAGAAAAAAAAAATAGAATTATAAAACTCGGAACCGTCTCTCTCTTTTGTCTTACTTTTTTATTTTTTTTGCATCTTACCAAGTCCATGACGGTGAGCTTGGCGAGTTCTTGACCAAACATAGTTTCCCAGCATAATCGACGTAATTTTTTACGAGTCTTCGGATCCAACTGATCTAAGGACTTGGCTAAGATAAGGCGTATAAGAACGCATTTTATCAATCTCGCCAAAAACTCCATTAAACACACAATGTGACTAATATAAAGTGAATTAATTAATTGACAAATATTTACCTAAATTCGTTTGCGCGGTGGTGCATATTTTTTCGAGACATATTATCACGCGCTCTTCTTCCGAAGGCGAATTTGCGTCTTCGTTCGATCGTAAAGTAGAAACGCTACTTTCCGAGATGTACGTTGTAATCGTTGTAGCTGCGTCGCTAACTTTTCTACCGGATATCTTATTGTCTGACGGTAGCGAAATTGTTGGCGATTTGCTAAAGACATCGACGTCAGTGATTTCCGATGATTCTGTTATGAGAAAATTTTTATTTTTTTATTTTTTTTTGTTTCTCATCAACGTAATCATACAATCATAACGTACTTGTGTAATAACCGTTGTGAAATTTATTTATCTGACACAAAAAGATAACAAACAACACAAACCTTCCGTCGCATTCTGCTCGATTATTGTCGATGGCGCGGTTTCGCTCTGGGACGAGGTAATAGAACTCGTATACAAATTTTCGGCAGTTGTTGAGTTAGTTAAAAACTTGGCAACTACAGTTGAGCTTGCGTCATAATGCGTCAGATTGCTATCCGTAGTTGGAATATCTTTGTAAGAAAATGCGGTGTACAATTCGTCGCCATTGTCCGAAGTTCCGTAATCATAATTCGTAATATCGTAATAAGTGTCGGGATAATCGTAAGTGTCGTTGAAATCGTCGTACAGCGCGTCGACGGTAAACAAAGGATTGAGGAAAACTTGCTGTCCGACATATGGCAGAGCTAAATGAAGAAGATCGGTAACGATACAATTTTTGTCGGAGAATTTCGAAACTAAATACATAAATTTTTTTTTAACGCGTCGAACACAAACAAGACGCGAGATTGAAATACGCGTTAATGTCTCGCTAATGGCAATATTCGAGGTAAACGGGTCAAGTCGTACTTGATTCTGAGATTTCCCTTTTAGCGTGAAAGTGGGTGACGTTGCTCGCCAAAAGACTCAAAGATGCCATTTTCGCGATCCGTTGCGTTAGCTTGTTACCGCACGGGATGTTTTTATACGTGCAATTTTTGCTTGTTGGTTTTAAATAGCCGTAAAGATCGTGTTTCTGTAAAGAGAGAGACAAGGTTTTTTTCGTACTTCACGTAAAAATTTATGTATAGTCCTTTTTTTTTTTTTTTTTTACGTCTGTGTCAGAGCTGAAAATAAAAACGTACCATGGTGCCTATTTTATGGAACAACGCGAATATCAGCGAGTAGAGATTCAGCAAGTTCAAGACCATTATTCTGAAACGAAAAAGCACAGCGCCCGGGTACATCGCTTTTGTTGCGATCGGATTTTCTGTTGCGATTAAATAGCGGATGTGCGTTAAATTGATAAATTATTGTCTTTACCGTGCCAGTTGTATTCGAAGCTGCTTTCTCGGATGATAACTTTCAAGAAAACCGAGAATCTCGAACAATATCGGAAATAGATACGTGATCAGCGACATCACAATCGTGATCTCATTTTGTCGCCACCAGTTGCGCGAGTCGATGATACTTCGCTCGACAACTTTGATCACGGCGTATGCCGACAAAGCGAGTAACGACAACACCGCCACGTTCACGAATATTCTCATGGATATGATTTTCCAACTGTACAAACAAAATGCCGATAAATTCTGAAAAAAAATAAAAATGACACTCGTACGTAATCACGTCCAGAGAGATTTGTTTCGGCTTACTTTCTTTTGTCTTTCTGTTTCTCCGCTTCCTCCAGCAGAGCCTCTTTGAAACCGACCACGATGCTGGCCGTACGATTGTGCGAAGTTTCCGGATTGCCGATCATAAAATCCCATCCTGTGAAAAGTTTCCACGAAAATATATATTCCTCTTCCTTCTCGGTCAATTTGCTCAATCGCGAATTTTCCGCCATTCTGAAACAGAGAGATATAAAAATAAACACAGTTGGAGAAGAAATTCGGAAAATCTGAGAAGTTTTTGCTTCTTCTTTCAGAAAAAAAAAAAGATGTAGGTACAAATCGATTCTCTGTCTCTCTCTCTCTCATTTTCATTTAAAAAGTTAATATCAAACACTTTCAAGAGACTTTACTTTAATGAGACACGATGTTAATTCATTAGAAGAAGAAGAAGCTGTGTTCAGAAGCAAAACAAAAACAGAGTTTTCAGTCGGTACTTGCGCAGGATCGCGACGAAGCTGTACGTGTAGACAACTAGGTTCGTAACGAAATACGCCAATGGTAGTCTGTAATTTCTGTTCGAATCCTGATTGGTGTACCATCCGTAAAAGAACGCGGAGTACTTTAGCACTCCCTCAAATTCCCACAAAGTTAACAAGTGCTTCGATTTAATCGCTTCCTCCTCCGGCACGTGTTTTCTCTCGCCGGCTAGCGTCGCGTTTGCGGTCAATATCTGTTGGGAAGAGAAGTAAACTCGTTTTCAAACAAATGTATTAACAAACAAGATTAATTAATTAATTCGCTTTCTCGTTCGGAAAAAAAAACTTCGGAACGCGAAGACATCTCACTTCGGGTATTGTCACGAACGTCGCAAGCGTGGCCGCGATAACGAAGTTGATCCAGAAAAGCCAACGGAGAAAAATGAAGTAGGACGCAACGGCGGATCCGAAGTGAGATTCTATTTCCATAATACGAATCTCCCAGGGAATTAGCCACGTCCGTAGATTGATCAGCTCGCGTCGGAAGTACTGCCATTTCTAAAATAGACACACGTATATATATATATATATTCATGCGTTGCCATTATTAGATGTGTGTAACGCGTTACTCTTCAATTGTTTTTTTTCGCAACAATCACACCGCATTTACTTTCGTCGCGAAGATCGTGACGCGCGCTATGACGTCTTTGGTGCTGTGACTCTGAGCGAGTCTTTCCTGCAATGCGCCCTCGTGTCGTCTAACGTAAGACTTGGCCTGGCGCACGAGCTTCATCTTACGCCGAAGAGACCAGGGTTGTTGCTTCACGCCGCTCAGAACCTCCTTGTGCAATTTGAGATTCTCGAAAATCTGCTCCTGATTGCCGCTCTCCTCCATCGAAATTATCGTGCTGTTGAATGTTAATTAAACCGAGACAATTCGATACAATCCCAACGTATCTTTCTAATTTTGTTTTTGCAACGAACGGGACAAGTCATCGTTAGGTGACAGAAAGAGAAAATTACATTAAAAAATATATTTATTTCGGAAAAGAATTATATAGTTTTTTCTTGCTAAAAACTAAAACTATAAGAAAGGAGAAATGGCGCTTTCAGATATCGACTCGTCACTGTCTACTAACTCTCCCGAGCTCGTGGTGTAGGCCGAAGATCGACGGCGAACCGCATTGTCGACGTCGACGTTAAACGGCGACGACGGGCGTCGCTTTCGTCGGCTTTGCCGTCGTATCGTATTCCGTCGTTGCATAATCGCACAAACCGACGCCGAATAATCATCCTCGCTGCCGTTTCCTTCGCCGTCCGCCGAAGTCGTTTTTTCCGTCGACACCGCAGCTGGATCCATTCGCTTGGATATCGCTGATCGTACACACGTGTTCATTAAACATCGAAAAATTAAGTTATTTAAAACAATAAATAAAAATGTGAAAAAAATGAAATTATGAAAAACAAAAAACTACTAATTGTCCTAATTGCTTTGACTGTAACAGCTGTATACGCAATGTGTCACCCGAACTCGGGTAACACGGCAGTCAAAGTGCGTTAATTCAAAAGAATATAGTTTGCAAATAATTTTGTCGAAAAGAATTATCACACGTTTCTTTAAATTCACACGGATGAAAAAAAAAACTTCAATATTTCGCGTGAAAATATTTAATTTAATGTACTGACGCCGTCGCACTAACCGGCAACAGAAATGCGATGCATGTCGTTGCGAGATCTCGCGAGTTCGGTTCCGACAGTTTGCAATTCGAACTTTTTCTCGGAGTCTTCGTTGCGTGAACTTTCAACAATAGCAAACGTAACCGACTGTCGACCAGCCGATGGCTGCGGCTGCGATGAGGACGACGACGGACCCACCTAAAAGGGTGAAAAATGCCAATTACTGTCTTCGAACAACGATCATATAGATCTCTTTCAGTCACGCGAGTAATGAAGAGCTCAGCGACCCTGAGAGACCTATTTTACGCTCGAAACGAAATCGGGAGAATCTTTGTTTTTTTTTTTTTTTTTTATATTAATTCTCGGTAAGACATTATCGATGAGAATTCTGAGATAAGAAAACACTCTGCAAGTAATTAATCTTTTTTTTTTTTTTATTTCAAAAACTCGCAATCATATACACGCGCGACTTCGATTTGTTTCTTCTCTTTGTGACATTTGTTATTCGGCATTGTTTTTCTGCACGTACGGAGAACTACTTCTCTCGTATCTCTTCGTTCACGTGCTTAAGGGTAATTCTAATTTCCGAGGTCGCACGTGACACGACACGCCTTTTCAAATGTTTTATATACACCGTCTAGATCGGATCAATGTGCTTAAATTGATCGCGCGCACATAAATTTTCTTTTAATATTTACATTTTTGAAAATCTGACGTCTGCAATCTTGCACGCGTTCACAAATACTTACATATTTATATATATATATTCAATACACTTTATTTTTTTAAAATTGATTGTCTCAGTATAGAAGTTTGATTTTGTTATTTCTTCACGCGTAAAATTTAAATTACAAACAAGAAAACAACAATATATTGCGTACTGTCAAAATGCGATGCAATTTTTTTGGTAAAAAAATCACTTTTAGGGAAAAATTGTAATAAACGACAAGAAAAACCGAAAGTATGAGTCATCATTAATAACCATCGTTATACATTTCTTGTTTCTTTTGTGCGACTCCACACCCTTCGCGAGTAATCACTCTCGTCAGAGGGTGAGAGGAACGATTACTATCGCGTATCACGTGCTACACGCGATATCCACGAAAATCATTCCCCTTGACGCGCATATCATTCGATGTAATTTTTATTAATGCTTGCGAGATATTCACAGCGATTAGGTACGTACAAATTAATCTCTTTGAGACTTTAAACTTGTAAATTTTGTTTTTTTTTTTTTAATACAAAAATTGTGTAAGATACGAAAAGTAAAGTCACGAACGGATTTATCTGTAATCGATCGCCGAGAAGACTGCAGATATTAATAAAAATTAATAACGCGCACTAATTTAATTCTAATTTTTTGTATATTAAAAAAAAATCTCAGTTTTAATTGTTAAAAATTAGCGCTGCGCAGAAGATTCGCTTGGAGCTGGCGCGACTCCGAGTGTCATCAGGCGGTTGTGACTACGTGTGTTTCTAGATATTCATATTTATATATGAAAAAAAGCTTAACAACAGTTAAAATACAGACAGTACATTCTAATTGAATATACAAAATTGAAAGAAAATATATACAAGAAAAACTAAACGCTTTTTGTTAGTATTGTAATTTTTTGTACTATAACAATTTTTACTCTATTATAATTTTTTTTTTTTTTTTAATAAATACTTACAAGAGCCAATGACGAAGATGTTGCTTTAAAAGAGCGTGACATCTTGTCTGGTTTCAAAATACCAGAAGTTTTTGTTCGATTCAACGATGAAATGGATTGCGAGTCACTTGCGTAGTGTGTCATAGATACGCGCGTCCACAATCACGTGTTTGTAATATCAATTGATTGCTTGAGAAATATGTGAATATAATTTATTGTGTAATATATCTTATCTCCACTCTGTCTGCATCTTCACCTTAAAAAAACTCGATTGGTTTTCTGTTTGATGCAAGTAATTATCCGTTTGAACAATTATTAAGAATTAATAACTCGAATATTCATTGAAAATAATCCGACCCGACACTTGTGACGATCTCCAGGTATACTGTCGCGTCTACAAACAATACCATTGGCATAATGACTATTGCCATTAACGAATGCACGCTAAAAGCCCCGCCAACCCGTTTTTTTTTTTCATTGCATTAACAAACATTTGTATTCATTTGCACGCAAATTTGACGTGCGTTAAAATTATTTGTTCTCAAGAAATATTAGATTATACCACGAATGTGCTATTTACGAAATTAAAGGCAAGCTCGCTAAAAGTAGAAAACTTGTAGATCTCAAAAATAGAATTCCGCAAATTAGAAAATGTTACTCTGGGTAGCTATTATGAAACCTCTTGGAATCGATTTCACTCTGAACTGTGGATTCCGACTTTTGTCGTCCTTCCTTTCAAACGAAAAGAAAAATCGACAATCGTATCGAAATTATTCCGATCGGAATCTCGATCCCGAATAGTTTCAAAATAGTTTCATAATAAATTTCCAAAATTGTTATATTTTTTCATGTATACGTACAGAGTGTCTCGCAACTATTTTCTTTTAATCGATTTCTGAGACAAACATTCTACCACCAAAACGTCGATGGTGTAATATTTTGTGAGCGTTCAAATAAGATAACAAATCAGAATCGTCCGACATTCAAGTCTGAAATTTGCGTGGTCGGGTGCGGTAACAATTAAAAACGCAAACAGTGTCGCCCCTTTTGTCGCAATAAAGATTGCGTGTGCTAAAATAATATAACTGAGATTTTTCGTCAGCTACAATTTGCGCGTTGTATATGCGGATAAATATAAAAAATAAACAAATGCAGACGTATACAAAAAGAAGAATTGAAAATAGAAAAAATACATATATACATATACATATATTTATCACTCTTTGTGATTAAATGTATTTTTATTTACATTACTTAAAAATATAAATGAAAATAAACTCTTTGGATAAATGGTATTTTTTTGGCACAAGTCCATCAAGTCCATCAGCTTTCGATAGATAGAAGAGTATCGCGATAATTGTACAAATTACATATTGCAATTCATTTCTTCGCAAACGCGCAATTATTGTTCCAATTGAGTATGATACAAACATTCCATTGATGGTATCCGCAAGATGAAGCCAAAATACAAAAGCGATTTGGTGACTTTTATATTTTTCACACGAGTCTTATTGCATCTACCACTGATTTATTAATTCTATAACGAAGAGTCCTAGAAATTTTCTGATAAAAGCGTGTTGTAAAAAAATATTTTCAAACTTTCTTTATTGGCAACGAATTTGTTTTTTTGGCGATTTGTTCGATCGGCGGTTTGTTAGAAGAGATCCGGTTTCAAGTGTAAATGAGAAGGAGAGAGCTTACATTATTTTACACCATTAAAAATTGACATTTAGAGTTGAGCGATCGAGAAGGAAATGCAAACCCTGTTATCCGTTTATAAATTATAAAAGTTCTTCAAATCACGCCAATTGTTGTCTCTCGTATAATTTATAACTACTAGAATATATTTGGAAACTCTAAATCTTCCACTCGACTTCAAATCAAATTTTATCTACATATAGCGGCAAGACCGTTGCAACGCATATACATGCATTGTTAGATCCAGTCATTTGGTTGTGTGACGAGCCCAGGTGGTTCGTTGCATTTCGCTCATCACATCGTTACGAGATGGTAATCGAGCGCTAGTTGTGCGAGAAGGCGGTGGACCGGAAGTTCGCAAAATGGTGGCCAAAGTTTTCGGATTTTGTATATTGTTCTTATTGTTCTGCGTGTTCACATTTGAATTTCTTTTCGGATTTGATTTCTTCATTTCGTTATCACTGCGTTTACCCTGAGGCGGAGGATCTAGAATTATTGGCGGTATGTCGCAAGATCCATCTTGCGGATTAAAAAGTTCTTGCTTGACTTTAACGTCGGTTGCTGTCGAATGAATTACGTTTCTGTCGTTACACGGCAAAGGTCTTATGAAAGCAGGTTGCTGCGCGTCCAAATTATCTGTCACGTAGTTGTCGAGTTTATGAGCCATGACTGGCGATGAAGTAAAGCTGTTCGGCTGAGAGATTCGTAGAGAAGCAGAATTTGGAGATAGTTGGGCTGAATTCTATAAAATTGAAAAATTCCCGAAAATTAACAAAATAAAACAGTTTTTTTTTTTTTGCGCGAGAACGTTGCGGATTAATATCTGTTTACCGCATTAAACTATAATACAAAACAAATTTTCTTTCTATTTTGAAATACTTTAAACTTGAAATAAAAATAATTAAAATAAAAATATTTATAGTTTAGCTCGGTATATACTTACTGAGAGAAAAAAGGATTACTTACTGTTGGTCCACCGCAGGGAGGTAGAAGCAAACTCGGACCCATCGCATACGGCGACGGTGTGTTATAAGGTGATCTCTGAGGCTGAAACGGACTCAGGTTGTGCAGCCTTTCCAGCAGTTGCGTTTGAAATTGTAATTGATCCGCGGTGGCGTTATTGCCCTGGATTCCCATAGCGCCAAGAGTGCCCGGATAGAGCGATTCCGGTGGATACGAATATGGAAAAGTCGACGAATCCAATTCCCATGGCGAATTTTGTCCACCGGTCCTTTGGCACTACTCGAGAAGACGTAGTTTGGGAAACAAGATCTTTGAAACTCGCGATATAAAGTCGTCTTTTTTCTTATATTAAATTCTCTCATCGAGTTTTAAATTTCAACTTGTTCTTTTTTGAACTTTTTTATTGTGTATCAAGAAAGAGAGAGAGAGAGAGAGAGAGAGAGAGAGAGAAAATAGAGAGCGTAAATATCACGCCAAGTTATCGTCACGTTTTCGCGTTCTAAATATATGTAAAAAGCTGTTATATAATCTCTAATTGAAATAAAATATTTGATAATACGTTAATTAAAAACATACATACGTAGTTACGTATTTCTATAATTCTCCTTACCTTCTTGACATAATTTTTAGATATTGTAAAAAATTGTAAACTTGAATATCTTTCGATCGGTCCAATTATGATCGTTTCTACTGTCAACAAAATTTAATAATAAGTGAAAACATTACCTAGCCTAGCACTTGTTGGCAGCACGTACTCCAAAATCCCGTGAAAAGACCTGTTAGACAACACCGTCATACTGGTGCTTAGTAGTTAGTGGATTAGTCATATCTTAGCACGAAATCCATTTTTTGCTATCAGATATCTCAATACGTGTCAGTAATTAAAAAAAAAAAAAAAATATATATATATATATATATGTATGCAACGCACTGCGTCAAATCACTCGCAATGTACAAAACTGTTTCGCTCCCCCCCTCCCCTGTTACTTTTATCGGTGTTAGTGTAAGTTTCAATCGGCAATCTTTCAGACTTGAAACTTTTGCGCCGTTTCGAGGGTCGAAGCGCAAATATTCGCGCAAAAAATGCAAATAGTTGAGGCCACGGCAGTTTTCGCCGTTGACGTCTTATCAGCACCAAACGAAAACGCCTAAAACATAGTGCGTGCATCGCTAAGTCATCAGAGCGTAACGGAGGAATATGTTTTTTTTTTATTCAAGGGATAAACACAATCGCCGGTGTAGTGTAGTGAGTGCAAAACAGAAAATGTGTATAAAACGGTTTTTATTATAAAGTTAAAAAAAGGGAAAAATCAGTACAAAAGACGTTAAAAAAGTACAAGATGCATTTTGTTAAACGTTAATTGAGATGCAACGACGTTTCGATCAGTCTGTGCTTCTGTTCCAAACTCCACCAGAACATTCGTGTCATGGAATTCGGTAGAGCGTTACCTGGCCGAGATTTGATAAGTCAGAAACCGGTGCACTTTGTTGCATGGACGCAGACGTCGGTATTTGTGACTGCGAGGTGACGTGGCTGCCAGAAACACGTTCTTGCTCCCTCAGATGACTCACTAACGCACTGATATGTTCTAGCAATTCCTTATTTTGCACTAGAAGTTGGTGTGTCCTCGCCTAAACATTCGTATACATTCATAGATATATAATAAAGTAAAATTTTTATTTTTTACTGATAGAATTATTTACAAATAAATATGATTTTAAAAAATAGAAAAAGCGTTTCTATCATTAGAAGCTTTTAACAGAGAATTGTTTGTGTTAAATACATATGTACATATATATGTACACATGTGTACGTATACGTATATAAAATATATATCCATATATATCCATATATACGTGTGAACGTTTCACTATTGTGATAGACATAAGTTAAGTTTTTATCATCACTAAATGATGATAAATCGTGAACGGACAAGTGTTAGCGAAATATTTACGTGCGTCGAGTAATTGATTCACTTATTTATACCTGAGCTTCGACGCGTGCTGCCGTTTCCGCCGCCAGCTGGTCCTGAAGAAGTCGCGCATGGGCAACGGCAGCTCTGGTTTGTTGACTCTGCTGCTCCAAACGTTCACGTAGAAGCTGTATTTCATGTTTCAGGGCTGTTAATTCGCCTCCCGCCAATAAACCTCCACACTCGGAGGTCACCGTGCCCTATAGAAACAAAAAATAAACTAAATCAATACCTTCTTATGTGAAGACATAAAAAGAGAGAGAGAATATAAAGAGAGATACGAAAACAAATTACGTAGTGAATTATTGCTGCAAAATAGAGTGTTTCAAATTGTAGATCAACAACACTTTTGAAAAGTCGTAAGTAATGCCGTGTAAGAAACACTTCTCTATTTAAAAATAGCATAATTTATTTATGTTATATTCGCAATTATGCAATTTACCGATGGCGACTGTCTAACTGGTGAGGTAGAGGTCGTTGTCGCCGGTCCATCGTGTGATCGAAGCAGACAGGTGACGGATGTTTGCTCGGGAACCAAATCTTCAGTATCTCCTAACAATGATATGTCTGCAACAACAAGACGATGTGTGATCATTTTCTTCTACTCTTTCTTCCGATGAAATAAACGCTTCGATTATTTAAAAATCTTATATATTCACCTTTATGTACTGGTGACGGAGAAGGTTGTTGCTGCTCATTAGGAATTTCATCTTGGTCCTCGTAAACATCACCGTAATTCTCGCCATGATTCTCCCCCCCGTCTTTGTCTCCTCGATCACGATCTTCCGTAGTGTTGTTTATACTTAATTTATGGCACACTTCGAAAGCTTGGCCAACTGTTCTGACCACTCTCATTGCTTGACTCTAATTAAATATTTACGACATACATTCACAAATACATATGTGTAAATAATAAATATAAACGTTACAATACAATTTTAGACTATACATCTATATGAGATTATATCTACACATTATATATCAGCGAGCTTCCTACATTCGGACATTGTTAAATAATTTTAAAATTCAAGAGATAAGGCGGTGTAGTTTTTAAAATAAAATACATTTTACACAAACAGGCAACGCGAGTGATTTTTACCTCGAGCTCGTCGAGATTCTCGTTTTCCTCCTCGAATGGATTTTCGTCAAAGCTGAGATCGAAGCTATTTTGCGCGTGTATCAATCTCGGTCGTGTCAACGACTTGCGCATTTTCCAACTGAAAGTCTCCGGCATTTTGAACGAGAGTTTCTTGCGCGGTCTTGATGTTGTTTCGAAACCCAGAGGACTTCCAGGACCAGGACTCGATGGTATCGGACACTCGGTCGAAGCCATTGCCGACTTGGGCGAGTTTTTCAGCATCGCTCAATATTTTCTAACGTGTCTGCTTCCAAGATATTACGCGCAGCGTAAGATTCACAGTAGCGGATGTTGTCATCCATCGCGAGATCTCTACATTTTTTTTTTTTAATATTTTTTTATTTAGATGATTCGTCAGTTCGTTACGGCCATAACATCAAAACGTTTACTTTGAGAATCTCTTTGAACTTATTTCAGCTTGTCGAGGCCATAAAAAACACATGTGAGATATTTATATGCCGTACGATTCCGTAGCTAAAGTGTACGAACATGTACTACGTGAAGTGTTAAAAAAGATATTAGATTTTTTTTTTTAATCTGAATCTGTGAAATGAGATCTTTGACACTAAAGAAATCAATTACTTGTAAGCTAACGAATCAACAATGATAAATTTCTCTCGACACTTATGAGAGAACCACTGACGTAAATTCTCATTATTTTAAAATACGTCTGTGTTTTTTACGAGAGAGAAAACGTCATCGTCTCTCCGCGTGTGTCCGCTTTTCTCGAGTGCATTTATTTAATTTGCCCGAGCATACGCCCGAGATTACAATTTTACCCGGTACATTTTACCAGGTAGGTTCAAAGAATTGATATTGACATCTAGTGTTTCTCGCGCGACGTTTTCAATTATAAATAGTCACCCGTAATTTTGATCTGGCAAATTCCCTGCTAAATTGTGCGTAATTTGGAAACTATTATGAGAAGCTCGTAATAGTTCTCGTCAAGATTTGCGCATACGATCGAAATTTTTCGCATGTAACAATTAATTCGATACAAGAAATATTTATCATCAAATATCAAATTATCACAAGTAAATTAAAATAAATAAAGTTTCTGGTATCGTGAAAAAAATGTTGAATAAGTTATTTTAAATTGTTTTCTTTTTTTTTCTCTTTTTTTTATAATACAGAATGTTCCGAGCGCGAGTTACACTTCTCTTTACTAATTACATAAAAAATGTATTAAGATATATAAACATGTGTGGTAATTATCACATATTTTTTTTACGTATCACTACTTGGTCAATAGAATCACTGTTTTTTTTTTTTTTTTCTTTATTGCGCGTATCGTTTTATTACGTGTCGCCGCGAACAAATCTCTTACCAAGCGCTGTCATGTTACAGAGATCATATCCCGTAATCAAACGATCCTATTTCCACTCGCTTGTCACTCGGTGCACGTCTCGGTTTTCGCTCGACCGTTTCGATCAACCGCAACGCGGAGTGTTTAATCTCCGGATAGAGAAAAGCCACGTTGCTCGCACAGAATCACTACTTCATCGCGAACTAGGCGCTGTTCTGACAAATACCGACGAGATCGTCCCATGTTTTTACGCATCGTTGCGCCTGCAGACTCATATTATATATGTCCGTTCGAGAAGAGGAACGTGTGAGAAAACGCGGAAACCACGGGGAGCAACAAAACGAGAGAAAGGAAGACGACGACGACGACGACGACGATATCGCGCCGGTTTGTATATAAAAGCTTCGTCAAACGCGGAGAGCGCGAGAGCCGAAGTTAACCGTACGGCATCCTACCGTGGTTTCTTGGCCGGTAACGTACAGAAACGCGCATGCTGTGCTCTACGCGCTTCGCGCTGGATTTTTCCTTCTGGTTTATTTATAAGTGCATTAATATTCTCGCATTCGGTCCGCTCAATGGCACTTTTCCATCTCTCTCATCTCTCTCTCTCTCTCTCTTTCTTTTTCTCTCTCCCTCTCTCTTTCTTTTCTTCCGCATAATTTATTACACATCCAAATTTGACCCCGAGTACGAGCGAAAAGAGTCTATACTTGTAACAAGAATGAAGCGGAAAAAAACACATTGCAACTCTAAATTTATCCGGAATGCATAAAATTTCCGTGATACATCAATGATGCAACAAATCACGAAACGATCGATTTGCTTCGAGAGACCTAGATAGTCCTTAGACCGGACGTGTTATGCGTGTGTGAAAGAAAGTGTTTCTCTGTGATACAATTCGTGCATTATCTTATACAGTTCTCAAGTATTACGCATCGATCAAAAAATGTATATTGCGAACTTTGTTTGTAAAAATCCTTTGAATATCTGCGGGTAATATAAATCCGACGGAATACGCAAAAGTATTGTATTAATCGAATGCGCAAACTATATAAAGCAGAGCGTGAAATAAGTGGGTATAGGTATAAGCTGCCGGTACAAGGGGGTGATCAATAACAAGAATATGTGATTTTACACACACGGAGATATATATATATATATATATATATATCTCCTTAGGCTATATATATATATATATATATATATATATATATATATAGCCTAAGAAGCAAAATTTACGTGGAACTTCAATTTAAATTGGAACCCACGTTTTTTTCTCTTTCACGAGTGAACAAAAAATTCTAATTCGTTGGAGGTGAGAACACGCGTGGCTGTATTTGTTCTCGGAAAGCTGAAAGTGTAATAGTTGAAACTTTTTGAAAAACGGCGAACACACAATTGGGATAATATGTTAACAGTAAATAACTAATAAAACCCCTTTTTTGAAACTGTCGCTCGATAACGCGAGTTTTAAATTTCGGTCAGAGAGCAGATATTTTTGCGATATCCTAGATATATCGTCTCCTAGTGATCGCCTAGTTATTTCTGGATTCACCCAGATTTCGAAAGAGACCGGAATCCCTAATGATCAAAAAGAAGACGAACGAAAAACTCCATCTTTAATTATTAAACCAATGTTTAAAAAAATGTTATCACAACGGTAAAACGGTATGCGAGAAAACTCGGAATGCAGGAAAGTAAAATTTGTTTTTTTATTTTATTTTATTTTTTATTTTTATTTATCATGATAAAAATATGTGGAAATTTTATTCTCGTAACGATATTAATACAAAATAAAAATGCCATGTATAAATTGCAGAAGGAAAAGAAATTTGTTTTGTTTTATATATCTACTGTGTAATAAATTACTAAAGATAAGCATTTTATACTCGCACATATTATAAAGAGTATGTGTGTGTGTGTGTGTGTGCGTGCATGCTGAGTTTTCTTTGTTGCGAAATATTAAACAAGTTTCTCGATATTTAAGAGCTGCCGTTAGACGCCAATAGCCGATTTCGTGAAAGATCATGTCTATACTATTTTAATAATCGGTGCCAAACAGCGCATCGGGCCACTACTGCAAATACACGACAAAACTGTACACGTCCTCCACACCCCGTGCTTCTTCACCGTCGTGACTTCATCGGGCCATCCCTCCGCCCACGTAAAAGCGAAAATATCTTCTTACTTCGACAGGGATGCAGCAGCGTGCCCGACCCTACCCTCGGCAAACGTCTTCGCAACAGGGAAAAGATCAGCGAGAGATGCGTGCGGGGAAAATGCGTCAAGAAGACGGTACGTTTATTTATAGATTTACAATAACGTAAGTTGATAAAGCGCCAGGCGACAGACGACGCGGGGCTGCGTAAATTGTCGTGAACTCGTATGTACGCACGTGTGCGACGTAATTTTACGCCGGCTGCTATCGCGCATGCGGAACGAACACCGCAGAAATAGAAAAATAGGAGTGTGTGTGTTGTTTAGCCGAAATTCTCGCGTTTTTTGCTCTCTCGGTTGCGTCACTTGTGTAAACGACTTTGACAATTTTTTGTTTACGTACATAAATAACACAAAACTGTATGCAACAATAATAAAACAAATTTACAAAATCAAAGTTTGTAAAAATAAAAGAACAGCAAGTGTCTATAGTAATTCTTTTTCTTCCACTTCTTTGTAACTTAGTACGCGAAATGAGGTCCGATATGTAGAAAACTCGATGATATCGACAATTGATCGAATTGTCACTATACAAGTCTGAAATTTGTAAACGCTTACCTTTTTGCTAGATTTGAAGACATTACATTTAAAAGTATTGCTACTTCCGTCGCGAGCAATGTAACTAAATATTTTTAAGTCATGGCTATCGTGCGAGACGTAGAATATCCTGAAAAGCAGATTTATTTTCTGATTTAATTAAACAAAAATTGTGTGTGCGTCACGTGAAATTTAGAAAAATTATCTATTGTTTCGCTCTATTTCTCTCCCTCCCTTCCGTTTAAATTGTATTAAAAAAATGCAAATTGATCTTACCTGTAAATTGGATGGTGCATCAGATAAATTTTATTCTCATCCATCCACTGCTGTTGCTTCTTCTGCGAAAACAAATGGTGATAAACACAGTCATTACTTCGAGAATAACGTTAACCACTATTGGCTATTACTTCTATGTCGGTGTGTATAAGTATAGTATCGAGAATATACAATCCGTGTGCATCAGTATGAATACAATGTGGCGCTTGTCCAAAATCATTTCTCGTTATAAATTGCAACCGTTACGAAATGCTCATCACCGAATGAACACAATGATTTTTCCCGTAACATTCGTAAAAAGCAAACAATATATATTTGACATTGATGTTGTATATTGACAATTTTTTCTGTAATATTCTCCGAAAAAAAATTACCTTCTTTTTTCGTAAGGTCACTTTTAATCCGTCTACTGAGATTTCCAGCGTTACTTTCTTCTTCTTGACCCCTTTGGCCTTAAACTCATACTGGTGGGTAACACGAATCCAAATTAATCAAAACGACACACGAAGATGTCACATGTGCTAATTAGCTGTTACGGATATTATATACTTACGCGGATACTCCGCATCGCCGCCACGATCTCCACTCGGCTAGTCGGTCGTGGAACCTCCATTGAACCAATGAACTGAAACAGAAGTATGGTAGAATTTGTTAAAAAAATCTCACGAATCACTTTAACATCTTGGTCTATAAAGACTTTCAACTTGTGAACAGAAAAATATGAATATAATAAATTATTGTTTAATTTAAAAGACATTATCTTGTAAAAATGTAGAAAGTAAAAATTAAATATTTGTGATCTCTATCTCTCTCTCTTACACACACACACGCACACATAACCATTTCCAGGACAAGAATTAGAATAGTAAGATTTTGAGAGAAAGGAACGTCACGTGGAACGAAACCTTTCCGTGTGTATACACGCAGAACGCATGCAGTTAAGTTACGTTGCCATAATCATATACAATGGTGGAGCACTATGGTCGAGATCTGTATTTAGAATTCCCCCATTGAAGTGATGGTCTTAGCCACGTGTTAGGGTAATTCAACGCACACGTGGTGCTCTCCCACGCACGTTCAGCACGCACGGTAAGGAACGGTTTCTTCGTGAATTTGCAATCGATAACCGTAATTGAATTATTTTATGTACATATATACGTAACTAAAAAATCTCATCACGCCTTAGTTCATCGTATCTTAGATAAGAAATCGATCATTTACACATAATTCTTGATTATGCGAAAACACTTGTTATAAATCAACGTAGCTAAATAGAAATAATTCTATTGTCTAGTCTGTGTGTGTTTCATTTGACAATTCTGTGACAAATGCGTATGGTGCTTTGCATGTGTATGCAATATTAATGGCTAAACTTTCCATGACATATTGATCTGCATTTATTCTACTGACTACCAAGAGCTTGTGCGTGTACGCGCGCGCGCGCGCGCGCATGTGTGAATATTCACTTTTCAAACTGCGAGAACATACATAGAAAGTTACTGATGATGTATTATAAAAAAAATATATATTTTTCGCTGCATCTTTGTACACCGAAATTAAGTATTAAAATTATATTGTGCTTTTGTCTCTTTACATCCTTTCAGGAACATGTTTTAGCTGCCATGAATTTCCGCGCAAATGGCAACAACGACAACGACGACGATGCAAACCAAATGCACAATTTCGTATTGTGCGATTTTGCCGTGGTGTAAAATTTACCAACAAAACCGCCGCGTCCCACACGCAAAAACTTTAACCTTTCTCAGAAGAAGTATTCACTGAAATAAACACGTGCACGATATGATGACGTCACACCGAACATTGGTGTGGCCGGCGTCATCCAAAAATAAGTCGCCGGTATCGCGCTGTCGTCGCAATTGTTGCACCATCGACGACGTCCAAATATTATTATTCCGGATTGCTCACGAGCCGGCGTATTGAGTTCCTCGAATCAATTTCGTCACGCGCAGAAAAAGTGAGATAAACCTATTCTTGCGAAGACGGAATGTTCTTTTTTTTTGTTTTTTTTTCAGATTAATCAGTTAACATTCCCGGTGTAAGAGCGGTAGTTTACATCCGTCCGTAAGCTATTTATTTCCGTAGCGAAAAGATCACTGACTAGGTCGTTATTGCCTATTGTTAGAAATGGTTGTGTCCCACTTCTCTCTTTCTCCATTTGCCACATTATTTTCACAATTTGTTAGAAATATCGAAGCCGCGGGCTATTTAAAGACATCTCACAGTGTGCCTATATTTGCTTCCTTTGTCTGCCAGATCGATGTGCACACCGCAATATTGAAATGTGTCAAGTACATCAAAATGGTATATATATGATAAAAAAAAAGTGCAAAATTCATTCTCCGCGAGTCAAAGCAGATGCGTTTTTTTTTTTCTCATTGCCGTTAGAAGAAACCAAACGTTTATATAGTCGACATACATTTTCCTTTAACGTGAGAGAAAACAGAGAGAAAAAGAGAGAGAAATGGTCTATCGACCGTTAGAGAGCTACATTCCCTAAAAAAGTGTGCAATATACAAGAATGATTTTGCAATTAGAAATTTATAGTACATTCTAATTGCGTTACAAAATAGCTCTTTTTAATAGAGCACAACAATATATTATCGATAAAATTTTACATGAGTTTGAGCAAGACCTTCCTGCAAGATGTTCGAGATGTGCCTTAATAACAACCAGAAGATATCCGTAGTGGACTGAAGTGGATAAGAAATCACTCCAGATTACCTTGGCGTGGAACACGATGCCACGGTGGAACGCCTCCTCGCTGTGAAGCGGTATTCGCGTGTCGTACTCGTCATTATGTACGAGGTTGTATTGCTTCTTAGAGGGCATGCTGAGCCCAGCTGCATTCGACTATGATCGTCCAGCCTGGCTGCAATTATAATAAATGATCCATTAGCATTCTCGTACGCGGACAAATAACTTTCTGTATAACTGTCATTAAAACTTGTATTAACCGAATTAATCTTGTGCTATATCCTATTTTTTTAATCAACCCTTCGCCGACAGACATGGGTTTTTCAGACCCGTTCAAAACTTGCGCATCGGCATTTCTCTCTCAAAATTAGTTTAAACGCTTGTATCATCGGAACTACTAGAGATTTTTAAATTGTTTTTTTTTTTTTATCGACACAGAATCAAACTTCGAATTTAAAAAAAAAAAAAACGAAATTGAAAAAAACAATACTGATTTTTCGCGAAGATATTCGATTTTAAATTCGAGTCTCAATTCAGACCCAGTCTGTCCGACTCGTAGGTCATTTTTGAGGTCTGTCCATCAAGGGTTAATATCCCCGTTAGTCACTCATTAGCGTTTAGTGTTAAGTTATATATTACGCCGCTACTAACGAAAAACTTTTCTGGACTTTTATAAGTCTACAAAAAAACAGGCCGACGCGAAGTCATCCCAGGAATTACAATATTGCAATATTCATGTATAAATGCCATTAATTCAGGCGACAATTAAGCAAACATTTAATTTTAAATACCTATTTAAAAAAATATTACATGTACGCGCTAAGGTATAACAAATCGCGTAGCGCGTGCAAAGTTATTGCGACTCAGGTGTACGCTGCAAAATTCTTTAAAAAAAAATCTTATTATCTTCGGAGAATACACAAAGAATCGCGATACAAGAAGGAGACACGTTTCCGTTGCGGCAAGTTGCAACCGCGAGATGCATCATCGAGAAGGATGCTTCTTTGTGCACGCACACCTGACCTAAGCGACGTTCACATCGGCGTGAATGACTGAACAAAGAAAATTTTACACTCGCACTCGCTATTAGAGATGCAGCAAATGATGCGAGAAGCGCGCAGCACAAAACACGTGTAGCGCATACATATAGACTCGGATCTCACACACATACACATAGACGTTGTCTGTTTACAATTTAAAAAAATAAATGTGCAACGTCACGTAATTCAAAATTTCCGACAAGAATCATACAAATGTCATATACACACACATTATTAAAAAACATTCCATAACATTTAATTATACATCTTATAAAATTATCTCACAAAATAATCATTTGTACAAAATTTAGAATTTAGAATTTTTATTAAAAAAAAAACAAATACACACGCTGTGTGACGATGTCATAAAGTTGCATATACGCGCTTTGTTTAGCATCTATTTCTTATTACAAATCGCGCAAATATTGCGACCGGAAAATTTTGACATATCGCTTTGTATTAATGTCATTTTCATTGAGTACACTCGCTTATCGATGAGACAACTTACCTAAAAGCTGAGTGGACGAACGGCCAACGTTGGTTTTCATTAACCGTGATAATGCAACTCTCGGCGTGCAACGACCGGATAATGACAATCCTTCCGCGAAAATCAATTTCACGTGTGAACGCAGCTTTACGATGGCGGTAGGCCGGTCAAACGAGAGGGGCGCGCATGTATTCGGGTTTCACTGTAATAAAGGCGGCGAGGAACCACCGACGACGAGCCATACCACATACACACACATGTGCACACCACAGTCGGATCCCTCGCTTAGTTCGCTCACTCGTGTGCGGATATAGTCCCTTCTTTCTCTCTCTCTCACTCTCCCCCCTTTTCCTGGAACCAGATGACAGAGCGGACTCGGATCACCGCGACTCAATTGGACCGATTGGACGCGTTTCGCATCCTGCAAGAGTTCACACAGAATGCTCCCAATGTATTCTAAGGTTTTCGCAATTATTGCGATATTGCTATGTAGTCACTCGTTGAAAAACGCACCGAACTCAACGAGAAACGCACGGAATTAACGCTCGCGTCGCGACCAGCAACGAAGCAACAAGGGGTTTGACTGTTGATCGAGGAAGAGAGAGAGAGAGAGAGAGAAAATTTGCGAGGATAATATTTATACTGGCATAGCACCGGCGTCACGAGCAAAAAGCATCGCACAGCAGCGTACCTCGCGCGCGCACTCTCCAGTTTATTCCCGCTCGATTCCGAGGAGTCGACAGACTACGACAGCAATGCGCGCGCTATACCCTCTCCTCCTCCTTATGTTTCCATGTAGCGCCATCGGACCCCGGGAAAAAAAGAGAGAAAAAGAGATAGTGCGGTAAACTACGGGCGCGTAGAGCTCGCGTGCAAAATGGAAAACGTGCTTATATACGGGGGCGCGCGTTTCGATCCGTAACATTTGCACGCGCCGTGCGCGAGCGTCGTCGAGCACTCGAAATTCAACTCTCTTGCGGACGCGAGAAAAGAGCAGCTCCGCCATACAAACGGCACCGGCATCGCACTGTGAAAACCGAGCTTGTGTGTTATATAGTTAACTCGCACTGTGTAATGCTGCTGCGCACACCGCTCGGGACAGGGTGGATCGGGATGGATGCCGAGTACGTCCGAGAGAGCGTTCGTTGGCCGAGGCCATTGGTCCGCACTCGCAGTGTGAGGTCGCCGCGGCGCGCTTGTGGTCGGCGCGCGCTTCTCTCTTCGAGGAGAACATCTTTTTATTCTCATATACCTACCTGAATAACGTCGGACGCGGGAAGAAAACATTCGCGTGTGTATACGCGCGCTCGGCTCGTAATACACGCAACGATGATTTTCTCATTGCGTTCGATTTTTTACAAATCGACGACGTCGATTTGTTATTTCGTCTCGAAAAATGTTTCACATCTTTCCTCCGCACGCACCGCTCGTCTCTCATCCGCGTCAACATTTTTAGAACAATCGAGCTCTTTTGGACGGGGCCGAAAGCTCGAGCTCTAGGTGATGAATTTTACGCGCGAACGTTTAAATTTGTAAAAACTATAGCAAGCGAAGTCTCTTTTGTGTATGTATTTCTGGTCGCAACTTTTGTGTAATGCACGAAGCGTAAGACGTAAAAGAATCAACCAATTAAAGCTTTTTAAAACGAGAAGTGGAGGTTGGATTTTAGTGGATTCTTTTATATTTTATGCAAAAGTTCGGCTTTATTATTATGCGGACAATTTGGTTTACGCGAGTATACGCAACATTGGTCGCGATGAATTGTTGAATAAATTATCGTTTTATTGACGACGTTGATTTTGGTGGCACTGAAGATAATAGCAAATCACGTTTGATTGCCACAAAGCAGCCTGTTGTTCTCTACTGAGCGCAATCATTGGGCGCGTTCAGACAACTCAACGGTTGAGAGATCATCACTTATGATAGGACTATTCTTCAAAATCTGATGCGGTTCCAAAAGTATGATCCAATCAGAAGTGATTATCTCTCAACCGTTGTGCAACTGTTGAGTTGTCTGAACGCACCCATTGGTTCACAAAACATGCGGTACATGTGAATGCACCCTAAGATGAGAAACAAAGTGAGAACCAATCGTTCAGCTGGACATTTTGTTTGGCGCGCAACGCCATCTGTTGGCCCGCTTTTTTCCCTATAGAATTTTCTTCTCTCTGTTTCAATCCGGTGTTGAAGAGAAATCACCTTCCTTTTTCCGCTAGCGTCTGCCTGTATAGGGTGATACGACGTTAGGTAATCTCTCGTAAAATCCATACTAATCTGTCGATATGCCAAATGCGATAAATTTGTCTTTATATAATTTAAACATTATCTTTTTTTATATTTGCACGTTGTAGTATTATTTTACAGTGAAACGTTCAAAACTGAAAAATAACCTCTGTTCACGTAGCTGTCAAAGACTTGGTTCTAAATTTGTTTATATATTTGAAGTAGGCGAATATAATTTGTGTATTTGAGAAATGTAATTTATGAGTTTGCGAATACACATTTGTACTTTAATTTTTGATAAATTCTGGACTATGTAAATATAATGGTCTAAGTAGAATTATCATAACCTATAAATTTAAATCGTAACATGTGTGTGCTAAGGTTTTATTATGAAGAAATGTTAAAGAATGTTTATATAAAAGAATAATAAAAGAAACATTGCACATTTTCTATTTTGTTATTACAATACGAGTGATTTGATAGTTTATTTACACATGTATACGTACTGTGATTATTACACATTCACTTTATATTTGTGTGCTGCTATATTTATTTCAGAATGAAACAGATTGTAACAAATCAAACTGTCAAAATCCCAGAGGGATTGACTGTCAAAGTCAAGTCCCGTTTGGTGACTGTAAAAGGACCAAGAGGAATCCTAAAACGATCATTCAAACATCTTGCACTTGATATTCGTGTAAGTAAAATGTTCTGTTATGTAAAAAATACTTGTAAAATATTTATATGACATTATAGAATATATATTTTTTTTTATGTAAATGCTATTTGATAACAATATAAGTATGCTAAACTTTATGATGATATGTGGATTCCCCTTCATTTTTCATAAATGATAACATCCATATCTGAGAAATATTGATGAATTGTTCATGTTAAACATACATATAATTAATGTGTATTTTTTTTATTAATATACTTTTTGATTATGTTAACATATCTTTTAACTTAATTTTAGATGATCAGTCCCAGATTATTGAAAGTAGAAAAATGGTTTGGCACAAAGAAGGAATTGGCTGCTGTTCGAACTGTGTGTTCTCATATTGAGAACATGTTAAAGGGTGTAACAAAAGGTTACCAATACAAAATGCGAGCAGTATATGCTCACTTCCCTATCAACTGTGTCACTACCGAGAACAACACAGTTATAGAAATTCGTAACTTCTTGGGAGAAAAATATATACGTCGTGTTAAAATGGCACCTGGTGTGACTGTTACGAATTCCGCCAAACAAAAGGATGAATTGATTATAGAAGGAAATTCCTTAGAAGATGTGTCACGCTCAGGTAAATTGTTCATATAAATTTATTTTAAAAAGTTTGTGGATACTTGTTAAGACATTCAAATACAATTATATTCATATGAATTTTATCATGCAATTTATATTGAAATAAGATAATTTTTATATATGCTATCATTAATGTATACACATATATATTTGAAAGCATAAAGCGATACGAATTGTCGAGAATTTAAATTGAGTAATTGCATGATAAAAATAGTTTATAGCAATAGTTGCAACGTCAGCATTCTTGAGCAGAATGAAGAAGTCAACTTCATTTTGTATTTAAACTATTATATATTGTTTTGTTTTAGCTGCTCTTATTCAACAATCAACAACAGTAAAGAATAAGGATATCAGAAAATTCTTAGATGGTTTATATGTATCCGAAAAAACCACTGTTGTACAAGATGATGAATAAATTTCTTGACTTATGTGAATTTTATTAATGTGTGTGTGTGTTGTTTTTACTCATATTGTGTCAATATAGTTTTATTATTATTACCATCATTATTAATAAAAAAGAAAAATTTAAATGTAGTTTCTTCTTGCACTATTATTATTAACTATTATTGCTATTATTATTATTTTTCATATTGGAACTAAGATTTTTAATTTAGATTCCGAAATCGATTTTCCGATTCTAAATCTCAAAACCGCGCCAAGTATTCAAACAAGTCGGACATTGAAAAATGTTAAAAAAATATTTTTTTAAATTCAAATCTTGAAAATACAATACATAAAACTATAATAGACCCAAAGTTAGTATATTGTTCACTAAATATTTATTGTTAGTTTAATTGGAATTGTGTCATTAATGTGTTCTTAATTAAAACTATGAAATATGTCATTCTTCATTATTATAATGTAACGCATGCAAGTGCGTCGATATAGTTGAAAGCGGGAGATCGGGTCAACGGTCGTTCGAAAGTATATATACATTATGATAATAATAATCGAACATATATTGTAACAGCAGCAACGCATTATTTCTTTTTGGTGTACGGAAACGGAACATTGTGACAACACACAAAATACTAAACAAACATTGAGATAAATATATTGTTGCTCTGTCAAAATATACGATAAAAATAATTGTTATTGCTGCAGATATACAAAATTGTTCCTCAGCAAAAGTTCTGCGTATATTGATAAATTCGACATCTCGATATAAATAATTTTATATATAATTTATGTATGAGATTGTGAGACGATCTTACACATGATTGTATATGAAATTTTTCCAATACATAAAAGATACTTATTTTCGACTTATAAATCCGATTTTTTTTCACCTACTTCTAAGCAGACTGACGTATAGCTGAATGATCGAAGTCCACGAACCACAAAAAAGTCACTTGTAAATTAAGGTATACGACGTAATCAAATAACCATATTGTTTTTGCCATTCTGTTTATGTGTGTATTTGCACCGATTTTATCGAAATAGTGATCTGAGTTTTTATTATTTTTCTCCGTCTTGATTATTTTTCCGGTTCACATTAAATTAAAAATAAAACATGCAAAATAGACTGAAATGATTAGACGATAAATATGTTTGACAGAAATGGTAATTTATTGCTTTTTAAAAGCGAACGCTGCGACAAAAAGTATAGGTTTTTAAATAGTTTTTGAATAGTAATAAAATACTTCTAATGCAGTGAAAAGAGTGCCGCGTTAACCTTGAAACTAAAAAAAATAGTAATACAGTAAATTATCACGATTGTGTTAAGATGTTTAAATATTTACACACATAAAACTTTTTTAAAATATATAGTTCTGGAAAGTTAAAGTTGAAGCTAATAATATGAATGTGTACTTGTATACAAATTCTTTGCATCTTTGCACATGTGCAATAATAAAGTACGCGGAAATGTAATAATCTAATTTTTCTGAGTGCTTACATCCTTTTGTCTTTTTTTTTTTGCGATTATCAAACAGAATAAAATTTATATAGAATCATATAGAATAAAATTAATTATCGAAGGGAAAATAGTCACCTTAATTTATGTCAAAATAAAGCGGATTTTGTGTATGAAAATTAAAATATCGCAAATGATAATAAAAATACATAAAGTTATCACAAATGAATGTTATCCGGAAAAAAAAGTTCCCGTGCGTTGTTAATGAACTTCTAGATATAATTACCTGCCGACTACAATCAGTATAAGAAATATACAACAAAAAGTTAATCTCTTTTCTTATGACCAAGGTTTTTTTTATAACGTTCGATATTATACGTGTGATATTACAATTATGTACTTGTGAAAAACATTTATTTTTTTTTAGATGATTTAGTTCAGAATTTCAGAATTTTTGTGTTTCGGTGGGAAATAGTTTCCGTAGTTGTGCTCGTTAATTTTTACTTTAATTGAGAAGAGAGATCCGGTTAATAAAAGTACATGACAACTTAAGTCACACTAAACAAAAATAGAATATTATGTCAAATAATAAAATAACAGACGAAGTAACAAACACTGAAAAATGTTAATCTGTGCGGATATAAAAAGTTAATAGTGTATAATTGCATGTAAATATCTAAAAAATAGAATTTTCCACACAGTACAAAAACTTCATTAGACGTTTTTTAAACGTCGACAGCTTCATGAAACATCTGATAAATGTCTAATGGATGTCTGGATAAATGGATGTCTGTGTGGATTAATTAATCAACTGTTTCTTATCCATGTACGCGGATGATGAATTAAATTTAATTTATATATTGAACTTATATATTTATTATACACAACATAACATTTGGAATTCTTTGCAAAACTTGCAAAACAAATCGAATGAAAAATGAGTGTTCTCGCTACTCTCCTAATTTAATTTTGAAACATAATTCGTTAAATTTTGGTATTTAAAGAAAATAATGTTGGTAATATGGTAAATCATAGATGAAAAAAAGAAAACTGACAATTAATTTATGATTAATATTCCAAGTGCTCTTTGTTAGTGAATATCAATGATTACAAAGAGAAGGGATATTGATGCAACTTATACATAGTGGGGATTGAAGTAAAAAGAGAGAGAGAGAGAGAGAGAAGGGGAAAGGAGAAGGGAGGGAGAAGAAAGCGTGGACCTGTTCTTTGAGTGGACTCTATCGTCAATCATAACTGGTTGTCGTCATTTGCTTGTCTCGTCTCTTCAGCGTCGCACAAAGAGAGGAAGATTTTGGTCTAGGAAGTATCAGTCTCTGAGTAAGTACACCATGTTTAACCTCAACGATCTGTCACGCGAAACACGATCGGCGCAACATGTATTACTGCTAAATATACAAATGTTCAAACTTTCACATTCCGATCGCTCGTACATTAACCCAGTTGTTACTTGCGCGTCATGTGAATATAGCTCTCAGCTGTGTATTATCTCCTATATGAAAATAAGAGTGCCAAGTGTCAAAAGTTATAAGTCAAGTTAACACTAGCTTATCACGTTTCCGACCACGTGCGATTGAACTGCTTCTGGATTGATGAACATCAAATTTCTACATTTTCAAATCACAAATTTATCTCACTTATTTGAACGTGACATTTAGCTGTTTTTAAGTGTTGCATTGAAGAAACACAGAATAAATTTTTTTTTTGTAACAGATATACTATGATCAAAAAATTCTTGTTATTGAAAACTCGTGCTGCTCCGCTGCGTAGAAAATTTTCGAGTGTATCTCAAAGGCCGTGAAGAAAGCAAAATAACAATATCTCACACACATCGTTTGTTACAATAAACACGTATAACATATATTATCGATTTCCGAGTCATTACAGATATGTTCGCTGATGTTAGAAACTAGAACATTCTTTTATTGATTTAAATAAATAAATAAATAAATAAAAATTGCCTGTATTTGGATGTGGATGTGTAACTTTTTTTTAATAAAGCGAAACATTTATTTTTCATATAGTTTGTAATCATCGTGCCATAATCATCTATTTTTGTAGAAGACATTTTGCAGGATATGGTTAAATATAACAGATTTTAATATTAGCGGCTTTAGATGCGCTTCGTTATCTATTAAGTTTGTAATGTTTTTAGTTTGCTATTTCCTGTTTGATTAATGAAGTTTTCTCAAAGTGTGCCGAACACCGCGCGCGAGTTTGTCAGATAATCTTTTAATTACTTAATATTTGTAAAACGGAAATCTGCCCACACAACTGTGAGCTTAGACAAAGGATCGTTTCACTCAGAACAATATAATGTGATACATGCTTTTGCAAATTACATGCCTTTTCTCGTAATGTAACAAAAAAGATTAACTTTTTTTTTAATTAAAAATAAGATAAAACGAATAAAAATCAAATGAGGCCAACGTTGCTGAATTGGCGCAAATATTTATTTTATTTTTTCTTCAATTTCAAGTATGACAAAAGAATATCTGCTTATTGATTTTATAACTTAAGTTCTCTTCGGTGATGAAAACCACTGAGAAATCTAGACAAAAATATTTCAAATCGAACGAATCTGAGCGCAAATTGATAAATGCAAAACAATGATAAAACAATTAACACAAAGGAAAAATCAATAATTAATAAAAATCAATATTTAATAAAAATTAAACGTTAAACTTAGGAAAGATGTTATTTTTCTTTAACACAATAACTGATAATGATTCACTTTGATTCTCTCGATAAAAGTCCAACCTGAAACGTCATATATTGTGCGAATCTCTTGGACTTTGTGCCACTCACTTCGCATATAGCTAAAATTATTCGTGAAGAATGCTGTTATATTAGTGTAAAAGAAAATAATTTGCATAAGACCTTGTTTTTGTTTAGTAAACTTTCGCGAAATGTCACTATTGTTCTTTAAAAAACGTTCTCTTTCTCGATCGTGCAAAATCATAAAATAGATGTTTTTCGCGATTTAATTCTTTTGAAATCCGCTTTGATTTGTGCCAATTTTATCTTTTGTAACAATCCAACAAATCGTTCAAGTGTCGTAATCTGTCGAACAGTTTCGTATGTTCAGCGTAAGGTGTGCTACTTTCAATGTTTTTCAGTTCTTGCATTTTTTGAAAGAAATTTATGTGTAAAAAAACTGACACATGTAAAAGTGTAATCACCAAATAAGTCGGGCACTGCTTTTTGAATTCTCTTTATCAATTTTCGATCAAAATATGTACATATATATACTATTTGTTATTCATATATTTATTTATTACTATATAACATATATATGTAGTTATATTAAAATTGTTAATGTTGACTACATATAATTATTAGCGCAACAATTAAACAAGTGTTGATTATATAGATTTACATAAATTTTTTTATTGCTCTAATGTTAGTTTCTATTACTTTAGTTGTTTTTTTTTGAAAACAAATTACTTGACAACTTAGTGATTATATAAGAACATGTGTAGATAGATTACTGATTGCGTTCAATATTTGTATTATAATTGTTCCTTTGTTTTACTTCGCGGTTGCTAGATAGTGTACAAAATCGTTTATAACTGTTGTAAAACGTACATTTTTTATTGCTTTTTAATATTCACAATTTGTTATTGTAAAAAATCTTATTGTATTCAATGGGTTTTTTGTTAAAAAATAAAGAATCACGGATGATTGAGGAAAGTAGTAAAATAAAATAAAAAAATGTTTGCTTGAATTAAGTTAAATTTTCAAACAAAGATTTTTTAAAATGATTATTGTATTTGTTCACGTCAAAGCAAACAATGTGTTTTTTCGTGAGATCGCGAAACACTTTCAAAATACGACACTTTCAAATTAAGTAATTTTAGAAAGTATATCTTAATACAAAAAGTTAATCACATCATGCCTTTAAAATGAAAAGTAAAAAACTGATCGCCTTTTATTCGAACGTGCGTATATGTATAGGTATTTAGAAAAAGTTCTTCATTTTTAGATGAATATTATATATTATATATATATATATATATATATATAATATTGTTTTTTATATTGTATATTATATATTACATATAATTGTACATACTCATATATGAAAAGATGATTTTATTTATGATTTATTTAATTATACATTAAATATACCAAATATATATATAATTTGTTCATACAAGAAGAACTTCATTTTTCCGAATAAATAAAAGGAAGATTATTTAAACTTGTTTTTAAGTGTTTGAAACACAAGCAGACATGACACGTAAAAAAGAACAAAACAGGAAAAACGTGATTATTTAGATTAGAATTAGAACGAACTCTAAGAACGTTATTTTACGTTCTTAGTAAATAATAATAAGAACTTATATTTTTTCACCAATTATTGCATGTAACGATTTTTATTCCAAAGAATAACTTTTTTACGCGAAATTGTCGCGATTGTTGACGTCATAACCTACAAATAAATATAAAAAATATATTGACTATTATATTTCTTGCACGCGCTTGTCATAGTTTATACGCACAAACCGGTTGACTACATTGTGTAAAAAATTGTCTGTATGTTTTTTTTGATAACAGCTTTAATAACAGTAAGCTGTCACTTAAGTTCGTAATATATATATGCATATATACATGTGTATTTACATCTTTGACGTAATTCTCTTTAGCATTTAAGAATTTGTTTTTTTTATTGCTTCACTGAATAATCGTCACTGTGAGAGTTTCTTGCGATGAAAACAAACATGAGCTCTGTTCGTTTGAAATCGAATAAAAGTCAATAATATTCTCGGTATGCAAGTTTATTTGCGATTAGATAAGATTTGCGATTTTGTAGTCAATAAAATTATTAAAATTCCTAATACTTTTGGTACGCATTTACGTAAATTGACACAAAGTGTTGCAAACCGATCATTAGTCTTTGATCAAGGCCATTTGCGCGTTTATTATTTAATTTGCGCGTTTAATTTACAAGGAGACATGTGAAAAAAATTTTTTCTATATATATTCACATAAACTTCATAATTCAATGTTCATCATCTCGTTTTTTATGATACAATCTTATGTTAAATATAAATTAATTGTTAAAGAAAAAAGAGAAAAAGAATGAGAGAGAAAGACAGAGAGAGTGTACGAAGATTTTTTTTATAAAGTAAATACGCATACGCGTATTATGTGAGAATAGTCTCCTTTCAAGTTCGTAGAATCTTAATGAGATAGACGCGGTGATATTTCTTGAAGTTTACAAATTGCAAAACTCTTACTCCGTTACCAGTGTCATTCAAAGACATTTCTATTATGTACATTACGCGAATAAAACAAAAGTAGTCGAAATAATACTCTGATACTTTATTAATTTTTTTTATCAATAAATGTGTATCAATTAATTTATACTTGGAAAAATATTTCATATATCCAGCGCTTGATTCTTCGAAGTTGTATCGTTCTTCTTAGGTAAGAACCGTATTAGTGTGAGAATATTCTAGTTAGAAAACGATGAGAGGAAGGTTGTTTTCATAAATTAAATCTAAGATAAAAATGTCGAATAAATAATCATCAGTTTCTGTACGGGATACGTACGTTATCTATTAGACTTGGAACGCTAATGAATCATCCGTAGTCGAACAAAGAATTATCTTATAAAAGTAAAGCTACCTTTGCCCCTGTACAAAGCGTGTACACGTTAATCGCGTCTGTACATATCGTAGCAAACCGCAATATCTTGTGTGACACACGTAATGTGTAAATCGTTATCTATCATTTATACTATATATTTATACATTATAAACAGCAATGTATTATCTCAACAAAATTTTTTCAATGATATTTTGCGTCAAACAACAGAGTGATGCGTAGCGACATATATAAGCTTGTTCTCTTCACATTCAAAGTATGCGACTCTGTTCGTTCTTTGTTTCAGATTACGCATACGAAAAGCAACAGATGAACACACGAGCATAATAATTCCTATCGCTTATCAGGTTCGCACAAAGCATCGCGTAACACGATGGAAGTATTGATGCATGAAGCGAGTAGTCAGAGACAGGAAGAAGAGACAACAAATGCGCCGGTTCGTGCCGTCGATTCCAAATGCGCGTTCAAAGAAGAAGCACAAGAAAACGTTGTATGTAACGAGGTTAAGGAATCGATCGATATTATCTTCGAGGATGTTACGTACACCGTGAGGCTCGGTTGTAGAAAAAGTAAATTTTTTATCATCAACAAGTTACGTGTCACGGTCTGTAAAACAGGCTGTACGCTTGTCATCGTTTTGAAATAAGCGCGTTAAAGGAATTATTTTAATTCACAAATCTGATATCTATAATTATTTATAATCCGATGACTATAGTTTTAACGTAATTAAATCCTTTTGACTTCAGAAGAAAAAGAAATCTTGCATAAAATCAACGGGAGGCTTCCCAGTAAACAATTGATTGCCTTGATGGGACCGTCCGGTGCTGGAAAGTCGACGTTGCTTAATGTCTTGTCTGGATTTCGCGAGACCGGAGTAAATGGCTCCATACTTATTAATGGCCGTAATCGATGTCTTAATAACTTTCGGAAGTAAGCAAAAAAAAATCTTTTTGTTAAAAAGATTTTGAAATCACCACCGTGTGTGTGTACATGCGATTTTTTTTGGATATGCGTGTCTCGTACTTTATTGTAACGTTAATCAGTCATTCTGTTGGGACAGATGTAGCGCGTACATTACACAAGACGATCGACTCGAATCCTTGCTTACTGTGATCGAAAGTATGAGAATCGCCACGGATTTAAAACTGCCATCGAACACGCCGCCACACGAAAAAGAAATGATCGTATGTTAAAAGATTTATAAATGCAAAATCATTGTTGATACATATGAGAGATATGTTTATTACTGACAGATGCACATTGCATTGATTATTATAAAATCATTTTACAAATTTATAAAATTATTATCAAATATAAATATATCTGCCCAAATGTGTACGGAAGTATTTCTGTAGAAAATAAATATTTGTTATTTTAAACTATTTTCCGCGTCTGTGTTAAATTCAATTGTTCTTGTGAGAAAAAATAAACATGATTGTCTCATTAGCTTGTTAGATATTTTAACTGGAATTGCACAATATTTCAGATAGAAAATATTCTTTCGACACTCGGCTTGTACGAACACATGCACACACGATCCGGCAAATTAAGTGGCGGTCAAAAAAAAAGATTGTCTATCGCATTGGAATTAGTTAATAATCCTACGGTGATGTTTCTTGACGAGCCTACCACGTAAATATATAATTCTAAATTCTTTTTTTTTATCTTATCGATGTGTTGTCGGAAATGTTATTTCGTTGGTCTGTATCATTAATGGGATTATTTTATTTTGTTTGGCCTACAAATTCGAAAAACTAAATTTACGGATTGTTCAATTCAAGCAACGCGCAAATATGGAGTCTTTTAAATTTTGAGCGTATTTTTCGCGAAACTAAATTTTTTCCATTTGAAAGAGAAAGAAAGAGAGAGAAACAAAAATTCATAAAAAAAGACATAATTTTTCTATGACATAATCTCATGAACTAAAATGATATCTGCACAATAGTTGTTGCAAACAAATAGTAAAATTTTCACAACACATCGCGTGTATAACATTAGTATATAAAATTAGTTTTGTGTTATCACACATGATTACTTATGTTTATAGCGGACTGGATAGTTCATCTTGTATGCAAGTCGTAAAATTGCTAAAACTATTGGCGCGACAAGGGAGAACCATAATTTGTACTATACATCAGCCTAGCGCGACCTTGTTTCAACAATTTGACGAGGTGAGTGAAGCTATTATGGCAAAAATAATCTAAATATTATTATTTTAAATGTATATGTTGCAATTTTATAATTATGTAAATGGTTGTTACACATTTAACATTTTGCAGGTATACGTCTTAGCAAACGGAGAATGTCTGTATCAAGGAGCAACAAGTAAATTATTACCATATTTGGAAACCTTGAAAATACCGTGTCCCATGTATCATAATCCCGCAGATTACATAATTGAACTTGCTTGTGGAGAGTATGGCGAAGATAAAGTCAACATGTTGATAAATGGATCGCAAAACGGAAGAAATTTACGGTGGTTCGAAAATCCAGAAACTCTGATGGATGCAAAAAGTTTAAGAGGTATAGAGATAAAAAATAAAATGTGTCAATTTAGTAACAGATAATATTATTTCTATCCGTATTGTACAACAAATGCTCAAATAACTTATCTCTGATAGTTTTTATGCACGTAGGTACGCAATGTAATCATTGATATTTGATCGGTTCTTTCAGCGGCGAACCCTTTAAAGAAGACGGATAGTTTACAAAATAACAGTGACTTACATGCAATAAATCTCGCTTATCAAATTAAAATTCTGTTGAGAAGAAACTATATAATAGCCAAACGAGATACGGTATGGATACATGTGTATATATATATATATATATATATATATTTTTTTTTTTTTAATTACGCGTTAATATAGTATGTTTTTGTGTTATATTAGAGTGTGTGTATATTTTGTTGCTTTTTAGACCATGACACATTTGCGCATCGCAGTTAACATATCCGTTGCTTTTTTGCTCGGACTTGTTTTTCAAAACTCTGGCGTTGATGGGTCGCGCGTATTGGACAACTACAATCTTCTTTTCTCTATCCTCATACATCATATGATGTCGTCAATGATGCTCACTATTGTGACTTGTAAGAGAACTCATTTGTTTCTTCGTATTTTGATCGCATAAATGTAACGTTTTATTTAAATAATTAAGTTTAATGCTTCTCCGAATGTTCTTTTTTTTTTTCAACAATTGCAAAACAGTTGCAAATTTATCTACATCAAAATGTCATTTCTTATTTGCAGTTCCAACACAAATGTCGATCCTTCTGAAGGAAAATTTCAATAGGTGGTACAGCTTGAAAGCATTCTATATAGCGATAACCGTGATCGACATACCAATCTCCATAGTATGCTGCGTGCTGTTTTCCTTAATTGTTTATTTCATGTCGGGGCAACCATTAGAGATTGCGCGATTCTCAATGTTTTTATCAATTAGCATGTTAACTATATTATTAGGGCAAGGTACTGGTCTCACGATTGGTGCTATATGTAATGTTGTAGTAAGTATAAAATAAAAATCATATATATAAATTCATAGTATTTCTTTCTAATTTTATATAATAATTATTATAATTAAAAAAATTATAAATTAATTATAATAAAATTTATGAATAGAAATATTTTCATTATAAATTATTATTAAGATGAACAGAGAGATTATATACGGCTGCTCGTTAAAGAGCATTTATTAAATTTGTTTCACGATTTCTTTTTTTTATTCTATCTTAGAATTATGCGTTATGTGTCATTTTAATATATTAACACTGCAGATATAACTCTTGATGTATTTATTCTTACAGTATAAGATTTGTTTGACAGAAAGTATTTTGACTTTCAGAATGGCACCTTTTCGGGACCAACTGTGGCAATACCTTTAATGATGTTCGCTGGATTTGGTGTCTCCTTACGCGATCTTCCAAGTTACTTAAAATGGGGTACCTATGTCAGCTACTTACGGTATGGTTTAGAAGGTTACATCGGAGCCATTTATGGACTAGACAGGCCTGTTCTAGATTGTAAGGAGAAGACCGAGCTATACTGCCATTATAGATATCCATCTAAATTTTTGTCAGACATTGCCATGCAGGGGGATCAATTCTGGAATGACATTATTGCGCTCGCTGTGATTCTAATCATTATACGATGTGGTGCGTATATATGTTTACGGTGGAAGATTATGTCATATCGATAAAACACGAGATAAATAAAACTTCGTGTCTACACATACATGTTTAAGTAAATGGGCTTTTGATGTTGAAGTTACTTACTTTAGTTTTCTATAAGGCACTTTTTATAAGGAGCTTAATATAATATATATATATATATATATATATATATATATATATATATATCTTTTTTTACGATTTTGAATAAATTTTCTTGATGTCATGGTAGTCACACGAATAAGACTATGTATGAATGTGACGGGTGTGTATAGATATTATATATATCCTTATTTATATATTGAAGAATGTCAGAAGAATACATATACAAATCAGCGTTATTAATGAACATGCGATATGATTGTATTTAATTTTTATGCGCTACATATATATAAAGAAAGAATTCAATTAGTAACGTAATAACGTTACGTAATATCAATGCAATAAAAATAGATATATTTCATCAGACAAATTTCATCCTTAAATAGACTTACATATCCAATATAATTTGTGTCTTTCATAATCTGACTAATGATTTTAATTAATTCATTCATTTGTGATAGGACTTAAATATGTCAAAGGAAGCGATATGAAATGCGTCAGAAAGCGATATAAATTGTGATTAAAGTTATCTGTGCTATATCAGTAAGCGTTACGTCAATAACATGACATACATAATAAATTATGTTTCAAGAATATTTTTCATTAATAACGATAACAATAAATTATTACACATTTTGTCTCTAAAATTTGTTTTAGAGCTTTTAAATTATATTGACAAAAGTTTATAGATATGAATAATATATTAAGACAAAAATTTATAGATATAAATAATATATTAAGTATTAGATATATTATAAAATAAACACATATGTATATTTATTACACTTTTTTAATAAAAAGTGAATTAAAATTATTCTGTTATGTTTGTAATGGGATTAGGATTATCGCCCTTACGAAAAAGAACTACTGCCGATTACATATAAATAAAGTCAGTAATATAAATATTACTGACAATTACATAAGAATATTATTCGGTATTACAGGAATCACTGAGAATATTACTGGCAATTACACAGAATGCCAGTCATTTTTTCGTACCACTGCCGCAATATATTATTGCCAGTAGTTCTTTTTCGTAAGGGCGACTTCTTATTTTTATCATCATATTATTAGCATATCTTATTACTATATTATTATTATGTTATTTATAGAAAATCGAATAGCTTTATATTCACATAAGATGTGTAATTTTGATTATTAATTCTAAGGTTTAATTTTAATTTGGTTTTTCTATCGAGTCTTTATGATTGACTTATGTGATTAATCATATTATTTGTAAATCATGGATACTGTTTTCGCATATATTGTTATACTATGTACAATTTGTTTTTATATAAATTAGCTAATTGGAAGATGATCTAAATAAAGATCGAAACGTCCCACTTAACTTTGATGTTCACATGCAATGATGTTTACCTAACTCATTGCCATCGTTGGATCCGACCTTAAAAGGTCAAATTTATCTTTAATATTCCTATTAGTCTACTAATTGGTAAAAAAAAAATAAAAGGTATTATATATTTATTATCATTTTATATTTTAGTCAATTTTATTGTATAAATTCACGTTCTTATTCTTTGCATTCTTTTAAACGTTTCTTATAACATTTTGCCTACTACACCGAAGAAATTAAATACTTTTGTATTGTAATAACATGTAAAATTAGATATTTAAAGTAATATTTTCTTGTTACATAATTATTTCTTGGCATAATAAATTTTCCAACACAATATTGCATAGATAATTAAATGTAAACAGAATATCCATGAGACAAGTATCATCACAACTGTGTGAAACGATACTGTTGGTATATCCATCATCGAAAGAATTGTACTTGGAGACTGTAAGTAACAATATATTTCTACGCACGTCAAATTCGATCGGTCGATGTAAATCGCCTGTATCAATCCTTCAAACGCATATCTGCGAGAGAATAAGTATTTGTACAAATATGCTATAAAATATGTTAAAAGATATCTTATTTTACGAGAGAGAGAGAGAAAGAGATATATATACACTATATATATAAAAATTCTTATATACCTGAAAAAACTGACAGTGCCTAAAGGTTGCAGATACACCGACATTTCTCCTAATTTCACGAAAAATCCAGCAAACAGCAATAATGGTATACTTAATGCCGGTATTAAGAAAGTACCTATCTGAAAAAAATTTATAAAATTTGTTACACGCGCCCATACTTTTGCTTTCTTATTATATTAATTAATATATTTAATATAATATAATATAATATAATATAATTATTTTAATTAATACAATTGACAATATTTATAATATATAAAAACATAAATAATACAAATAAATTAATAATCGATTAAAGTAAAATTTGAAAATACCTCGGTATTGAAAGCTGCGCCTGTAAGAATACCAACTGTTTGTCCGAGAATTGTGATTAATACGCAAATGCTCCACGCTTGTAAAACTCTGTTACATTCCATTGACTGTCCTGTCACGTAATATGATATAAGCAAAAAGAATGACGAACAAAGTATCTGAAAGTTCAATTATTCTGTGTCTGATAATCTTGAAAACACATGATATTTATACACACAAGACTTAATAATTCTAAATAAATAATAATGAGAATAAGAAATATAAAACATTTTTTATCACATCAAAATACGTACTTGCATCGGAAGATCTGTTAATATTTTAACAATGTAATAGGATTTTAAGTCGTACCAATTATTTAAATGTTCTTGGATAAAAACCGCCGCTTCCACAGGAACTACAATCGTAATATGTATATTTTATAACTTTGTTTAATAATTATTGTTTTGCTTGTATTTGGGAATTTTTTGCTTACACCTACTGTACATATACTATAAATATATATATATATAAAATAAAACTTAATTGATAGAACTCAGAACTGTAAAAAAAAGATAGTGCTCACAAAAATTACTCTTATTTATTTCTTTAACTATTTAATTGTAAATCTTGAAAAACTTCAAAATTAATCGATATTACTTACACATTTGCACGGCTGGCATGGAATTTGCGAAAAATAAGAATAATAAAAAGAAAAATAAGCAAGCTATATTACTCTGTGCTTTTTGTGCGTCATCTCCAAAGTCATAAAAAACTACTCCTAATAATATTGCTACTACGACATGTGCCGCAAATCTCAATTTTGTCATGGTCTGTAAACAAAAAAAAAAAAAAAAAGACAAATAATGATAGCATTCAAATATTCTAAGTAAATTGCAATTATATTGTCATTATAAAAAATTTTTACTTACACTATCTCTCTTAATGCAAATTAAAGATCTTAAAAATAATATCTTTTGTTGTTGCCATGTTGATAATTTTGGTTTCACGCTAAATGTATCGTCTCTTTCGACAGTATGCGTAAAAGTCGACGAATTTGTTCCTACAAGATCCAATGTCATTAATCGTACTAAATTTCAATCACACATTTATGTAAATTAAATATTTTTATTTATAAAATATATATATCGGTAAACATAAAATATACTTACAATTTGCGCTTAATCGCAAAGCGTATAATAAAGAGAATCATTATTAGTATAGTACTAAGATCATTGTTAAATTTTAAGTATAAAATACACGTGTGGTAACAAAATATTTACCATTTTTGGTATCTTTATTGTGAGATTGAAACTTATCATGGCAAATCTTGTATAGATTTTCTAAATCTCCGCCTCTTTGTTCAGTTATCACTTCGAGTACTGCAATTGAAAAAAATCGTTAACTTAATCAAAATATAAAGAAGACTCGTTTGCAAAGTACACGCATAACATTTACATACAACTGTAAACTTTATTAAATAAACAAACTTCAACGTAAAAAAAATAGTAATATCGACATTACCAAATTCGGCAATATTGTAGAAATCAGGACATGTAAATCCAGCGTCGCTGAAAGTAGCTAAGATTTCACTCTTTGGGCCACAATATATGCATATTCCTTGACTAAGCACCATAATATCATCGAACTGCGAGATCATCTGGCTGCTGGGTTGATGAACCGCACAGACCACAGTGCAATTTGCTCTTGTCATATCGTGTAGCACGTTAATAAGCTGTTTAATATATACATTGGCCTCATCATTTGATTTGCATTACCGTGTAAAATTAAATGCGTAATGTTTTGATCAAACAGTTTTTGTTATTCAAACAGTTGTTTTATTCTCTTTTTGTATATATTTTGTGATAGTATATATATTATATTATATCGTACTTGATTTGATGCCGCACTATCGAGACCACTTGTTGGCTCGTCTAAAAATAGAACTGACGGTTTGGTGATCATCTCCACACCAATTGATAATCTTTTTCTTTCGCCACCGCTTAACTTGTTTGCCAAAGTGTTTAAACAGTTTGACAGATTTAAATTTTCTGCAATTTCATTCACCTGAAAAACAAAAGAAACGATTCTAGTGTGAACGATACATTTTATTATATATTTTCATAAAAGTGATCTCGATACAATATAAATATCTATCCGTTAAATAACAACTCAATCAAAGACAAAACGTTTCTAATAAAATAGTCTATCTTTATACGTATAAAATATCCCGCACAGCGCCTTTCATTGCAAACACATATTAGATACGTAACAATATTGCATTTACATTGCGTTTCATTTTATATCAAATATAATATATTTAATACGTAATTAACGCAATAGGTTTGAAATATCTAAGAAATTTATTTTTTAACAAAGGCTGCGTTCAGCAGAAACTTTGCGATTATTGCTTGTCATCAATATATATTTTTATATTTGCAATAAAAACGAGTTAATTACAGATAATAAACGCTTAGCTCACGCGCTGAGTTCTGCTGGAAGCAGCCACAGATATGTCATAAGCATTAACGTAAAAATTACCTGAGCACCACTAACTTCAAAACATCAGACAGTTTTTGAGGCCACCGGCCCGCAGTGGTCTCGCAGTTTAAAAAGAATGTGTGAGTAATATTGGTAAGAAAGAAGTGTGTTCGCAAACGTAATATATAATTGTTGAAAAATACTATCATGTGTCAGTGCACTTGTTCGAACTTTTTATTTTATTTAGTTTTGGAAACAAATAAAATATAAAGTTTAAGTAATAAAAATGCTTTATATCACACTAAAATATATCTAAATGCTAACACTTTTACCATTTAGAAAATATATTTAGTATGACAACATTTTTATTACTTTAAACTTTACAATATATATATATAGTACATTTTATTTGCAATATTGTAGATACGTATGAAATATATAAATTTACGCACGTAACACGTGTCGAATAAACATATTTTTATATAATGTATCTGCTATGTAACGTAAGTTACATATAGCGCGGACATTCATTGGTATTAAACATATATCAGGTACACATGATTTATACGTGTTATTACGTATTCGCTATAGCAACATTTTACATTTTATGTATCTGTTATATATATAGGTATCTGAAATATAAAATGCTGTGCGAGATAATACGTTTGAAAAATAGGAAAGATATCATCCATGTATATATTAATCATTCTTACAATCGAAGAAATCTGTTCCTTGCTCTGGTTACCGTCGAAGTTTAAACAAGCCGCAATGTAAAGCGTTTCCTTCGTTGTCAGAAACGGCAGTAAAGAAAATTGTTGCGGCACGTAACACATTTGTTTGCGGAACGTTCCACTATCATGTTCAACGCCGTTTATGGTGATGGTGCCCTTAACGTTGACTAATCGTTCGCCCGACAAGATTTTTAGCAATGTCGTTTTACCCGCACCGGATGGACCAATTATGACCGTTAACTTACTCGGTTTAAAGTGTCCTGTTACATTGCTCAAGATCGTTTTCTTCGTACCTGATGTAAATATGTTTTATATTAAAACTCTCGACAGGAAAAAGTGCACGCTATTTATAACTTAAGATAACACACGTATAAATAAGAGTCTGGATATTTCTGTAATATTCTCATTATAATATCTATGAGAATATAAAAAGTGTTCGAAGCAAAGACTGAAATATTAATACTGACGTGTCGTAAGAAACTTGCAGGTATGCTGCCGGAGTTTGATCAAAGAAGAAAATAAAGTGAAGAGAGACGAGAAGAAAAAGAAAAAGAAGAAGACCTTGACAATGTAAATTGGTCAATATATTTTTTACGTAGTGCGCATAAAAAAATCGTTAGCATAAAGATTAATAAGTTTCTCCTTGATTTAATATTATGCATACAGAAAACGAGATATAACAATATAAAATGCAAATTGAACAAATATATGATTAATTGAACAAAAATATATGACTGACAATGTTGTTATATTTGTACGGAACAAAACTTCGATTACACATCTATTATATTAGATATTGCATGAAGCTGTCGACGTCTAATGAAGTTTTTGTTCCGTGTGTGTCCTATGCGAGACATTGAAATATGTGTGATAACTTGCGGGATCAATTTTATTATTTTCTTTGGGAAATACTGAAAAAATTCATTAATACTTAAATAAATATATAAAAAACAATAAGATTCTCATTTTTAAAATAAGTATACACATGAGAGAGAAAGAAAGAGAGAACATATATCTATCTATCTATATATTCCTGTTAAAAAAAAAAATTAGCAGATAAATGCGCAGAATCGTGTTAGTTAAACCGAATCATGGCAATGATGATAAAATTGGAAGGAATTCATATACAGCGCGAGTGGCGCATTTGGTGTTGACGGTGTAGAATCGAGGCGAGTAGATGCCATGTGGTGATACGATTTGAGCAAACTGTGTGTGTTCATCGAGAATTCAGTCGTCACTCGTGAGAGTCTAGAATCGACAGTACATAGAGGAGAAGCGGTTTCTAAGTTATTTTACTGTGTATTACGTTACCAGAGTACTTGGCGCACAATTGTTCCGTTTACTACTTTTATGTTAATCATAAACACAATGCGAAGCCGAATTCCCACATGTGTAATCTCAATAGATGAAACATATATAAGTAACAAAGAGTAAGTGATGTTTCTCACCATCCTGAAAACCAAAAGCTTGTGAAAGTAACTTGACAAGTCGCGTCGCACAAAAGCAAAATCAGTTAGTCTTTTTTTTATGCTCCGTTTTGTAATGCTAATACGGTACACACCCAGATAGCCAACTGAAACATGATATCACATAATTGCAATATTATTCTACAAGCGATTATTAACCGAGCAATAAAAGCTTAAAAAGAACGGTGTAAGAAAATATTCATTCTCTTTTAAGTGCTGCGACATGCACAATTCATTCGCAGACAACAGATTACACACATGTACGACACCAGTCTGCCGAGAGTCCGTACTTGTGACGTTAAAGGAAAAATCTGTTCAAACACAATTGAAGGCATGATAAAAAGCAAAAAAAAAAGCACAAGACGTGATACGCGTGTACACACGCGCAGTACTTCGCAATTAAAAATAGATACTACATATCATATCATATCACTGGGTAGTTATCTCTCAACCAAAACCGACAAACTTGGTGAAGTACACAAACAAGTGTCGCGATATATTGATAACGTATAGAAAATTCGTAACCGGAATGAAAATATAATAATAAAAAAAAAAAAAAAGATATAAACTTGCCTTTGCCATCGTGACATGTTGCAGAGTAGCAGAGATTGTTGAATTCGATATAAAGTTGCGGATTCTGTGATTTCGTCTTATCAATCAGTTCCTCTGTTTCTTGCAGTTGGATCTTACAGCTTTCGTCGATCATTTTAGCAGTCATCGAAATGTTCTTGCGCGTATCGTTAACGTCCAACATATTTTAACAGATACGTACATCAGATATTTTTAACAAAATGTCGTTTGCTATCAATTATTAAATGTCACAACGTTTTAACTTTTGTATCAACGATAAACAAAGATTATTTATGCGCGTGTGATTTTGTTCAATGATTATCTCGCGTTGCGCAAGATAAACTTCGTACACATATACATATTCTTTTATACTTTCACTGAAACAAATTACACGCGCGTTCACGAACCGCTCCGCGAGGTTTCTCGGTCACGACTGTCTATCGCTCTCTCGACGCTCTCCCTGTTTATTTGCTCTATCCAATGACGCGTTCTTTTCTAACAAGTATCACGCTTACCGCATGTACGCAATTAATCATGTACATGACTTAGTCAAGATTATCTTATATACAAATACATCTCTCGTAGTGAGATGAAGTGATTTATATTGTTAAATCGAAAAGAAAGTATTTTTATACGATCGCTTTACAATAATTAACTTATAAAGATATGCGAATGCGCGTGCGTCTGCGTGAAGAGACAGCTCAGCGCGTTTCGCACGCTCACGGTTGCCAGACGACACAACGGAGGAGTATAGTTTTTACTTTAAAAAAGATAATAATAATAAAAGATAATAATTAATTAGTGAACAAATTAATTAGTGAACAAACAATCAAATCAGAATAAATAATTGTCATTTTATCAAAATAATTAAATTATAATTATAATTTTTAAAAATGTCCTTCTAATTCCAAAATGATTTTGGAAATAACAAATATTTTTGTTGATATATTCTTGAATAAAAACTTTTCATTACGTAACTATAACTTTCTTTTTTATCTTTATTTTAAATATTATTTTAAATATATAAATCAATAACTACATATAATATGCAAGATATAAATGTGTAATCTCACATGTAATGGGTCATAGAAGTCAGTCTTTACAAGTTGCAGTAAAAAAAATCTTATTTGCACGAATCTTTTATCATATGTATATATAATTGTAAAAAATTTATATCAATTTTTATTATTAATTCTCTAATTCTGTGCTAAATTCGTTTCTTCACTTTCATATCTAATATAGCATATGCTATAACATCTAAGGCAACACAGAGCGCTATCAATATTGTCATATTTAGCCAGTAATTCACATGCTTCATATCCATCTCTGCGAGAAGTTTTTCGGGGATAGCGAAATGGCAATAATCTGTCGAGCACTTCAATTTCTCCCGATCGTATCTGCGATTATAAATAATTGTAATTATATTTTATATTGTAGCAATAAAAGATGCTGTATGTAATTGTGTGGGATTCATTATATGTATATGTGACACAATAAAAACACTTACCCGTAAATCGCTATCATAACACCCTCAAAGCCGTATTTAAGAAACGACATGTGAAACAGCCAATGTAAATAAGGCTGCACATCTTTGAGACGCACAAAGAAACCACTAAATATCACAAATGGCATAATCACAAACGGTCCAAAAATAACGCTGTTCTGCAATAAAATAATTCTCTTGGTTTCGTCTATATCGTCAGAAAAAAAATCAAAAACTTGTCTTCTCTAGAGAAATAACTTTTTTACAGAAAAAACTAATGTAACTACTGTTTAAAAATTTTTTTTTTAAGCCGAATTGATTGGAACTAAAAAGAAGTTGATTGTGATCGTTGTTGAAATATGAAAATTTATTTTGAACTAGTTTCGCCATGAGTCACGATTGACTCTTTGTCGGTTTACTCGCACACTTCGGCACGCGTAAACTTAGCGTGAGGCACTAATCGTGCCTCTTTATAAATTGAGGCAAAAAGATACGTAATTCTAAATGTCAATACAAACCTGAACTTTCAGACCCGATCCTATAATGAGTCCAACCGCTTGCGCTACGAGGCTGATAATAAAACACATGAGCATGTACAAACCAAGCCTTTTACTTTCAGGAACTTGATCGGTCATATAGTACACTACGATCGTATAAATAAACGTGGCAGTAAGCTGGATTGGAAAATCGGCCAATTTGTTCGCTAAGTAGTACGATCGTAGTTCATACCAACGATTGAAATGCTCGCGCATAAGTATTGGTAACTCTGAGGGAACTAAGAGTGAAAACAAAAAAAAAGAACAATTAAATATATATATTAAATATAAACTTCGATGCGTGTTAAAACATAAAAACACGAAAGTGTGCAAACAATGTGTTCCCGCTAAGTTGTTGTGTCTACAATACGCTATATTTGAAATTTAAATTTCTCTGTAAAAGATTGCATCGAACTTACACGTGATCATTGTGGCGCTAAATGCACTGTACATGAGAAACATAACGCTAAAGAACAGCAGGTTAAAATTATCTAAAACATAAGTGGCGTCTTGGCCGATTTTGAAATATAAAACGCCGACCAGCAGTGCGATCGCGAAATGCATTGAGATCCGCGTGAGTGTTAACATCTGTGTGAATAAAATAAAAATTGAAAGATAAAAATAAATTTTGAATGCGTTTATTCTAAGATTCGACTCTCTCTCTCTCTCTTTCTGGCCATCATTTTTGTTTGATAAAATCCTTGTTTGTAAAAAGTTACATAACTACTCTGTTTTCGAACCTCTAGAAATAGTGCTTCTATTATTTTACACTTATACATGTGTGATATATCAGACTAATATCAGAGTTTTTCGCATATTTTACAAACTCTCAGATTACAAAGATATAATATTGAAAAAAAACCTAAAAAATAAAAAAACTATAAATTATAAGAAAATTGTTCAATTACGTTTCTCGCTTCTGATGTCGTCAAAACAAGAATGGAGATCAGAGAGAGCCAAGTCTTTTATATATATTGTATGTAGTAATTACCTTATCTCGAAATAATCTAATTGTATTTCTCTTGACGAGGACGCAAAGCTGCTTCCAAAAATTGGTGGCATAATGTGGAGTGTGTTTGAATTCGTTTTCGAAGGAATATAATCTTATCGGAGTATTCTGTTGTGAAATAAAAGTTTTTGCTGATCTCCATACGTCACTTTTGCCGTTTTTGATCGATTCTATCAGCTTGGGTATGTGAAGACCATAATCTCCGTTGCATATTTCCATCACTATATCAAAATCAAAGTTTTTAAACTATATGATTACTAACACACAAATAATTGTGACTACCGTAAATAGAAACGTTAACGTTGGTTTATTCATTGGTTATCTAATGATCAGTTTAACATCGTTTCAGACCGTGTATTTTAGAAAATAAAAACAGCCATTTGATTTAAAAGCGCGCATTGTTTTACGAGTGGCTGTTCTTCCGAAATGTTTACTAAAGTGCTGAAAAAAGATATGCTAAAGAACTCTTACAAAAAATGTTCAATTACCGTTCGATTCAATGAATTAAAAGACAAATCGCATATAGTCTGACGTATGAGGAGTACGACAAATTTTTAACTCGACGATTATTTCAGACACTTGTCTATAATTAAAAAACTATTTAATGTTTAGAAAATTGAAACTTACGAAATTCAATAGGATTGTAATGCGTTGGACAGTGCAATCCGTGACTACTTAGATACGATACTAAATTGTGAGTGGCGCCAGTGTACACGCAATTTCCATCGGCGACTACGTACAGATGATCTATCATATTGAAGAGCGTCGCATTTGGCTGATGAATTGTACAAATTATTGTTCGTCCTTCTTGCGCTAATTGCTTCAAAAGTTCTACGCACTGTTTTGAGGTAGCGCTATCTAGTCCGCTGAAAAGATGTTCAGATGATGTTTTTAATAAAAAGCGAAATAAGTGGGATCCCGTTATAGAACAATTTGGGAAAAACGCTGCTTGCGCTTATACGTAAATTGTCATCGTATCCGAGTTTTCTATCTTCCTTTTTGCACACTATAAGTTATAGCGACTGTATATAACGTGGAACAATAATAATGCTGTTGGTGAACGTAACAGGGGAAGTTTCTCTTCGTAAGGGTCATCCCACAATGGGACCCTACTGTAACGGGAATTCACATAAATAAATATTTGATGTATACCTGGTGGGTTCATCGAAGAACATAACAGGTGGATTATTGATCAGTTCGAGCGCGATGGCAAGTCTTTTTCTTTCACCTCCGCTCAGCTCGCCAGTAAGCGTGTGGCGAGACCCATTGAGACCCATTGATACTAATATTTTGTCGATCTATTAAATTAAAAAATTTCTACGTAATTGTTGAATCATAAGAAGAAATTGCTGTTATCACGAGAATGATAAATTTCTTTTACTACTTTTTCAATAACTTTCTTAATTTACTTAAATGCTTTTTGTATAATATATTAAACAGGACATCTACCTTTTGCAATTTTTGATAACGATTTAAGTTCAGTTTGAGATCGACAGCGACGAACATTGCTTCCTGCACTGTCAAAAGTGGTTGAAGATAGTCATTCTGCATTATATAAGCGGACAACTTACGAAATTCGGATATGTTTCTTTCCCGTCCGTTTATCATAATTTTACCGGTGACTGAAGTTATTCTAAAAAAAAGTAATAATAACAATAATGAGTAAAAATTTATAATTGTGAAAAAAATATGCATTACTCTTTATAATATTTTTCATATTTTATTGTAAAACAATGCGTACTTTGCAGTAAAATTTACATGTATACAAATCAGTATATATATATATATATATATATATATATATATATATATACACATGAAATATACTAATATATTTATATATGATAATATATTATCAGTAATTATTGGTAATACATATGTAGACGTTTATTTTAATCAACAATTATCTTATCGTAGTAATAATAGATGTTAGAGTCATAAAAAATCTTAAAGAAAGATAAAGATAAGATTCTGATATTAGAGAAAAAAAAGAACTTAAGAAAAAAAATTAATTAGATAAGAAAAGGTCTAACAAATAAGATTTACATACAATATTTTGAGTAGCAAAATCTGTCGGGAAAACAGATTGTCGAAAATAAAAGCAAGCAATTTGTGTGTAATTAATAACAACTTGCAGACAATCCGGCATTGCATATAATTATCAATTACTGTCAATTTGTCAAGATAATGTTTGCCGAATATCTTAATGAATCGTGATAATGTAATATTTAGGCATCTATCAAGAAGATATACACGTGCATGCAATCTACAATGATAAGCTAGTACACATGTACAACTTTTGAATTAGCTATGTATTGTAAACAACTAGTATAGACGCGATAAAACATATTTATTCTTTGTGAAGAGAGGTTTACTTCTAGTACAGATACGATCAATCGAATCAAGTAAGATTTAATACTCACATATGAGTTAATAATCTAAGCTAAAGAAGAATTTAACAATAAAAGATACGTACAATAATCGAATTGAAGACGTTTTTTTCAAGTGGTTTTCGGTTTTGTTACAAATTGAATGTGTGTAATATATACGCGCCGTTTCGCTTTTGAAATAATATTCAAGAATATTAACAAATACGTGTTTCAAATATATATTCAATAAAAAATTAATACAATTAAATTATAAAAAACATACATAAAAAAATAACCAATTGAGAAATTAAAAAATGGTTGCGGCGTAATATGAACAAATAAAATTTAAATTTTTACTACTTTAATTTTTTATCGACACACTTTAGTGTGTTATTAAAATACTTACATAATGATTATTAATAACAAGCTTGTAATTTTTTTGATATTACGATTATTGAAGAGAAATATATGCAAGTGTTTTAGTTTTTCGAGAAATTAAATTAATTTCCACATGCACGTCTATGTACATGTATATATATATAGTAAATATGAAGCGTTTACTAACGTAAAACCTGCTAGGATGTCCATTAAAGTAGATTTTCCAGCTCCTGAAAGACCCATAATAGCTGTAAGTTCACCCGGACGAAAGTCTCCATGAAGATCATTAATTAGCTTTTTTTCCTCTAAAATAAATCAATATACATATTTCTTTGTTTATTCAGATAAAAATTATGCTTGTATATATATATATATATATATATATATATATATATATATATATATATATGTACGCACATATACATTACATATATAAAGATTAGATTTTTATTACATAATATAAGATTTATACTAATATATAACTAATATATAATTAAAACGTAAATCTCTTTACCCTTTGTTAAAATTTTTGTTTGTACACTGTATGATATACTTTCGAAGAGCAGATAAAGCAACTTATTGTCCACACACACGGCAGTCGTATTTTCTGTATTACTTGTACCTTCTGAATCGCAATTATTTTTCACGAATGTCGAAGCATTCATCTTGCACTGGTAGTTGTGTTATTTTTTTCCTCGCAAGTTTTCGTTTGCAATGTTCTAGTTTACTATCTTCTTGATTGAATTTTCTTCTTCTTTTCTCTCTCTCCCTCTCTCTTTTGATTAAAAAATAAATTGCGAATTGAAAACAAAATTGATTACTCAGAAAATTAACTCGACGAGTTTCTTTAAATTCGCGCCGTAACACCGAAACACATATCCGAAAATCCTGAATTAGTTATAAGATTTTTCGATACACACGCTAATGTGCTCCTCCGATTAACGTGCAATTGTGCGTTTGTCGAGACGAGAGTCTCTTCTTCTTTTCTTGTCTGGTACAATTGTCTGGTAACGCAACTTAGCCCAAAGTCCGTATGAATCTCCGTTATCAAGACGCGCGTTCTTCGTTCGTCAAGATAAGATTTGCCATTGTCAAGAAACTTTGCGCTTGCGTCGTGCGTGATACCGTCTGTGTCTTTGTCTTTTTTTTTTTTTTTGTACAAATCACAAATAATATATATAATAAATCTTTAACAGGTTTAACTGTAGAGTTTTATACCTTTTGCTTTCGCACAGCTCTTGTGTTTGTTTCCTTATCATAATTAGAAACAACAATAATTACTACAATAAATAGTGCTAAAAATCACTTTTTATGCCAAGAACTTCACAAAATAACGTAAAAGTTTTCCTAAAAATATAAAAGTGCATTATGTACAAAGCAAATAAAATATAATTTAAAGAAAGAGATAATGTTATACACAAAAACATATATATACATACATAGTTTATACATGCACGTATGAACAAAATTTCAAATATAGTTCAACATCATCGCACCTTTTTGAATTTCTCGCGCATTTTGCGACAATCTTGTTTAAACATCCGAGAAAACGCGGAGATTCGTATTCCTGATTGTTTTCGGGTTAAAATCATGGCTATTATCATTGAAAAATAGTGGTACGTGACAAACGTCACAAAATTGAATTTGGCTCCTCTAACGTAGATGGCGTTAACGTCGCGATTCTGACCTGCAACACAGAACTCGAACGCCACCTTACTGTGGTTCGAGCAGCGGAACGCGACGCGTTCATCTGCATCAAGAAGTTTATCAAGTCGTGTTCATTCAATAATTGATAAAAGTTTTACATACGATGGTATTAATACAAGAGAGGTGATTTCGGACGTGATTGTCATGTAAGTGCACGCCCATCCAAATAGTTTTCTCAGACGATTTCTCCCGTTGAACGATTTCTCTTGCCCACGACGTGCCACAGGAGCTTTTTGCTTCACGCACGAGTGGTTTCGTGTTTGCTTGCATTTTTCTATTGAAATACATAACGAAACGAAAAAACGCGACGCGACACACGGAATTCGCGCGTACGGACGAGACGAAAGAATCCAGTCGAATCCGATCAGTTTGTTCGAGATGTCTTTTGGGGACGAGGAAGTCCTGTAACAATAGATAACTACACCATTTTGTTTATGAGCTCCCCTCTCCCCCGTATATATAGTTTGTCCCAAACCTCCGAATCTATAGCGCGCGCTGTGAGGCTATGTTTCTAATGTAAACCTTATTTGCAAATTTATGCGCATTCTCATTCTTTGTTTTTTTTTTTCTGATTCTATGCTATTATTTTTATGAAATTTATTCTATTTTTTAATTTTTCAATAACTCGCATCCATATTTAAACACACGTGATGCAAGGGGGTGCGCTGTTGCGGAGTGCAAGTGCATTGATAACTTTCGTGTAGTAGCACAATAAAAAGAGAAATTAATAAAAAACGTATGTCGTAGCACAATTTACAATTTTATTTATGTGTTGCGATATATATATATATACATATTTCAACCTCTTGTATGTAATATTTATTGATTGAAATAAATCCGTTTAATTGCAATTAGCACAAAGAGAAAGGGAGAGAGGAGAGATTTAAATGTAGATATTTTTCTTATTCTGCTATCGCAATTTGTTTTTTTTTTGGTTGCAGTGCTAAATATAAAATTTAGTTTACAAGTATTTTATTGACACATCGTACAAATATACAAATATATCATAATTAAAGACAAAAATTTCTGAGAAATTATGCACATATAAATATCTGAACTTTTTTACAAAAAACTTTTAAGTTGTTCAACTTTTGTAAAGGAACACTATTTCATTTAATTTTAGAAATTAAAACATCGGACTGCGAACAAAACAATTCATAATTTTATGCTCATTTAATAGTTGATGTTAAAAATATCACTTTATGAGCAAATTTAGTATGATAAAATTTATACGTACATGAATACACAAATATATGGATTATTTTTTAGATCCCATATACGTAAATTGGAAATTTTAATATTTAATTATATAAATGATAAATTAGAGATTATTCTGATTATTTAAAAATTTTTAGATGTTTTTATATATATTTCAGATATAAGAAAAAAAATCTGAAAAAAATTGTTCTCTTTCATTATAATTGATAGAAATTGATAATGTAATGTAACGTAATTTATTGATATATTACACACTAATTCGAAATATTTTTTATTTTAACATATTGTGTATAATTTTTTTATTTATTTATATATGTATTGTATGTAAGTTTTTTAATAATTGTAGACATTACTACATAAAATTAATATTTTATTCTACAGCTATAACACGTTAAGCAATGGTGAATAATAATTCAAAAGGGGGAGTACCCCGCATACAAGTATTTAGACCAACTTATGAGGAGTTCAAAAATTTTACAAAATATGTAGAATATATGGAAAGCCAGGGAGCTCATAAAGCCGGTTTGGCGAAAGTAATCCCACCGCCTGAATGGATTCCAAGAAAAAAAGGCTACAACCTAGATGATCTAGATCTTATTATTCCATCACCAATTTGTCAAGTTGTTACTGGAAAACAAGGCCTTTATCAACAAATCAATATTCAAAAGAAATCAATGACTGTTAAAGAATATAGTAAATTAGCCAATTCTGAACGTTTTGCTACACCTCGTCACTTTGATTATGAAGATCTAGAAAGAAAGTACTGGAAAAATATAACATATGTCTCACCTATATATGGCGCAGATGTATCCGGTACTTTAACCGATCCAGAAGTGAAAGAATGGAACATCAATCATTTAGGAACAATTTTAGATTATGTCAACAAAGATTATGGTATATCCATTGAGGGAGTCAATACAGCTTACTTGTATTTCGGAATGTGGAAAACTACATTTGCCTGGCATACAGAGGATATGGATCTTTATTCTATAAACTATTTACATTTTGGCGCGCCAAAAACTTGGTATGCTATACCACCGGAACATGGACGTAGATTGGAAAGACTAGCAAGTGGTTTTTTTCCATCAAGCCATCAGAGTTGTCAAGCTTTCTTGCGTCACAAAATGTCTCTAATATCTCCTCAAATATTACGCCAATATTCTATTCCATGTAATAAAGTAAGTCTAATTCCACTTACCCTATTACAAATTTTACATTACATCAACTGCCTTATATTTCTATATGTATATATATATATATATATGTATATATTATTTACAGATTACGCAAGAAGCTGGAGAAATAATGATTACATTTCCATATGGCTACCATGCCGGTTTCAACCATGGATTTAATTGTGCTGAATCTACAAATTTCGCGACAGTTAGGTGGATAGAATACGGAAAAAGAGTTTTACTTTGTACTTGCAGAAAGGACAACGTTAAAATATCGATGGATACATTTGTAAAACGTTTTCAGCCAGAAAGGTACATTTATCTGAATATTATATACGAAAAAGTTTTATGCTCTTGTAAAATATATGTTATAGAGTGTAAAATAATTGTTTTGTAATATTGATAATACAGATACGAACTGTGGCGACGTGGTGAAGATATTGGTTGTCATCCTGAAGACCCTAGACAAACTGTCGCGTCAATGCCATCGCATACAGATCTATTGTGCAACAGTAACATTGATCAAAGTGAGTTATCGATGCCAAAAAGTAAACGGAATGTTATTCACAAAAAGAAAAGCATGGGCGCGAATTCTGGAATCGATATGGAAGAGCTTGTTAACCGTGAGGATATCCCTGCGAATGTTAAAAAGGCTATAGAAGATATAGAATTGGAAGAAATGATGGAAGAACCGCCAGACGAGCAACAATTAGAGGTTCTAGAAGATATTTGGTTAAAAGCTGAAGAAATGGGTAAAACTTCGTACATTTTTATGTGTTATTCTAATTTGTATAATGCACCAATGTACGTTTTTAAGTACTGATCAAGTACTTTTATTTTTTTTAGATATTGAAGAAGCATCTGTGTACGATGATGGCTATAATCGCAAGAAGAATAAAAAAAGAAGGAAAAACCAACGTGTGGTTAAAGCGAAAAAATCAAAGGTAGAATCAAAATCTAAGAAGGAAGTCAATAAAGCTAACGTGCAGAACACAGACATAGTGGAGACCCAAATGGATATAGCTTTCGAAGACTTGTCTCAGCACAATAGCGATGAAATTCCCGTGCTTCAAGGAAGTTACAATGACAATATTATATTAGAAAGTGATCCTGCAGATGATCCTCTGAAGATAGAAGACTCCGAACTTGAAAAATCTAAAAAACCATTGAAACAAGGTAAAAAACAGTGAGACTTGAAAGTCAACATCATCGTCATTCTCGAATGGTTAACATTAAACTTTTTGAATGTTTCAGATGCTAATGTACAATGTGAAGATGTATTTTTAACTGGCATTAACGTGTTCGCTGAAAATATTGTTTCACAGGATAATAAGTTTAATACGTCAATAAACGAAGAGAAACCTACTGTAAATACAACCACTAGTGGTCAAATAACAAATTGTACTCATGGCAGTCATCCAAGCGCATTAAACAATATGTCAGAAAGAACCAACATGAACTCATCGATGAACATCAACAATGATTTTTCCAAAGGAATATCAGCAGTTAATACAAAAAAGAATTTAAATCATAACATCACGCAAAATACAAAGTTCGGAATATGTCCGAACGAAAGTACAATAGGTATTGCAACCAGTCATGTAAAACAACAATCCAAATGTTTAAATTACAAGAATCCAGTGGCTACAGCGAATTCAGAATGTCCATCAAAGGGAATACAAAAAAGTTCTATTGGTAAAAATTTGATAAAACAACCTCGACTTACTTTACCAGAAAATTATTATTCGCGAGGAATGTTGAACTTACTTTCTGTTAAAGATCAGAAGAATTTACAAACAACTAATATGTCAAAGATGTGGCCTCAGCAACTATGTACGTCTGCATCGACTCCGAGTACATGGGCGTTTCGCACATCTTTGTGTAACGAAGGGCAATATATCAGTAGTAATAATAATAGTGCAATCAAAAGTTCGCCACAAATGTCTGGAAATAGTTTTAGTTACCAGCTTCCACCTGGCACCACTATTACTCAGGCTGCTTCTCATACTTCTCATACCACCTCGGAAAGACACGTACCATCTCTTTACGGTTCCAATCAGTTTGCCTATAAAATACCTCAATTAGGTAAAATGAACAAACAAACATCATCAAACAGTGTTCTCGTATTTCCACTTTCCCACGTAACTTATAGTACAAATGCTAATGATACGATCAATCACGCTGCTAATATACTTCTCACAGATATTTTACCTGCGAATAATACGAAGCCAAACACATTGATACAAAGTAGAAAGCAAAATACATTAAAAACTACTAAAAAGGTGCCGCGTCAAAAGTCTCAAAAAGGGCCCACATCACGCAAGAAATCATCGACGACAAAGAACAATAAACCGAACGCTAACGCATCTCTAAATATATCCGGAAGTACCACCAAACTAACACAAGACAACTTAATTGACTTAACAAGCAGTTTATCTACCGTGGATAATATGTTATCACAAGATACAAACATACAGAGCAGTTATAAATTGGTAAATTTAAATACTCAATTTCCGGAGAATCTGACCGGTGATACAATGGAGCATGATGAGAGCAAATGTTCAAATACATTCGACACAATCGCAAAGTTTGCTAATATTGCACAACCGCAAGGTTTACAAAAACAAACAACAAGTTCTTTACGTTCGCCTACACATAAGATGAAACAAAGTAAGATACCTGTCAGAAGAAAGCCGAGAGAAAAGGTGAAAAAAACTCCGACTAGAAAAAAGCAACCAATGACTGTTGTCTCCGAGTTCGACACTGCAAAAGGTCAAGCAATGCCAGCTGAATCTATGGATGTTCCATCATGCAGTTCTCAGCCAATATCTCTAATACCGGAACATATTTCCGACATAATGTATCCGAGCGCACCGAACAGCGATTTGATCAAAGCGTTCAACAATTACTGGAGCTCTCAGATTTCTTATTGCGCCATATGCGTTCCTTTTGCTTCGTGTGGAAGTGGAAACAGCAGAGTAATGACATCCGACTGGAAGTATTGCGAATCAACCGTCTTACCTGATAGTACACCAATATGGGTAAAGATTAACACATTTTTATTAATAGTTTTGAAAATTGATTTTTTTTTCAAAATAAAAAAAAAACTGAAATACTAATAATCTATCAGGTATCACCTGACATCTTTGCGGCAAACTCCAAGGAACAAGCAGTTGAACAAAATAATACACTTTTGCGATGTAGAGACTGCCACGTTACCGTTCACGCTTCTTGTTATGGTATAAGTATTTTGCCTACCGATCTCCGGAGTTGGGCTTGCGATAAGTGCAAAGCTGGCAGATATGATGTGGTATGTATTTATAAAATAAACTTCTAATAAAATTAAGGCAAACAACACAAAATAAATTTGTTGTTAAGGAGGATATATCTAATATTGTTTTGTTATTTTAAATTAGATGTGTTGCTTGTGCCCAATGTTTGGTGGTCCTTTGAAACGAACCAGTGACAGTCAATGGGCGCATATATCCTGTTCGCTTATGACTGGAGCCACTTTCAAAGATGTTATTAATAAGGATCCTATTAATGTGTTCTCGATCTCAAATAACTTATGTCATAAAACATGTCACTATTGCGGACAGTCTAGAGGAGCATGCCTGACATGTAGTCAATGCACCAACATGTTTCATGTTTCGTGTGGCCTTATAGTGGGTGCCACATTTACCATACCGACGAACAATTCTGAACAACTTCAGGTATAACATTGTTTTAATTCTGAAGACACGACACGATCAGACAAATTTTATATATAAATAAATAAATATTTTGTTAATGTTTCATTACAGGTAACATGCAATGAGCATAACAAAGGCAAGGAAAAAATTCCGCAGATACGACAAGGAGAGATAGTTTGGGCGAAACATAAAAACACACGATATTATCAAGCTCGAGTAAAATCAATCCAAGATATTTTCTTTTATATGGTTACATTTAATCAGGATAAAAGTTTCAGCGATGATCTGTATCCCTCAGATATAATCGTAAGTTTCTATAAACTTTTATTTTTTTTATATACAATTGTTTTATTTAATATTGCATTCTTATACAACACACTGTTTTATATTATATTTATATAATTATATTTTTATAATTACTTTATTTTTAGAATTATGATACCCGAAACATACCTCCACTGGGAGCCGCGGTGACCGTAAGTTGGACAGACGGTAAAAAATATGACGGCATTTTCGAAGGTACAAATCATCGAATAATGTTCAATGTAAGTAATCGCTATTAAAATAAATTTAACTTTTTTTCGATTATATAATCATTAATTTATAAGTTTTATCATATACGGTTGTATCATTTGCTTGTCGTAGGTCGTGTTCGAAGATGGCTCTCAACTCGCTTTAAAACGTCACGAAATATACAGTTTACAAGAGGATATGCCAAAAAGAGTGCGTTCTCGTCTGGTGAGTCCAGTCAGAAAAATGATTTCATAATTTGCATCATAACATTTGTTGATGTCGTTTTTATTTACTATTTTTATTTTATTTTTTTGACAATTATTAGCTTTATATTTTTCTATGTTTGTTTCTCTATGTTTTTTTGTTGGTTTATTAAAGTCTGTTGCGACTGAAATGAAGCACCGATCTCATCTTTATGGCACTGAGGATTAAACAGAGGCGCAATGAAAAGTGAATCCAAAAGTTGCACTTGACCGAGATACAACTGTAAATAATTATTAGATAAAAGGATTCCTCTTGTTGATACCAAGTATATATTTTGTAATAACTTTTTTTTTTTCAACTATTTACTCAATATTTCGGTTCATATTTAATTTACAGTATTATGTCCGTATATTTATGCTATGTGTATATCGTACAAAAACTATTATTATTAATAACTAATTTTATATCGATGGAATAAAAACCAAATTTATATATACTTGTATATTTTGACAGCACCGGTAAAAACTATTGTGATGCATATCGTGCACTGGTTTTAGAATTCATGAAAATATTTTTCATTTAATGTTGATTAAACTGCATATACACAATACATTACAAATGTGTGTGTACACATACACACATGTAAAAACACATTTGGTATAAGAATAGTTTTATATCGCGTTTTGAGAATTAAAATCAAAATATTCTAAATTCTTAATTTTATTTTTTTAAGAATTCAACATAAACTCTTAAATTACAAAGGCATTTCTTAAAAAATATTGTATTTACAATACTTTTTATTGGTGCAATCAATTTATGTTGATAATGCGTTTCGAGTTTTAACCTGAAACATTCTACATTTTATATACTCAGTACTTTGTAAACGTCAGAGTATTATGTAAATCGAAAAAAACTTCAATACGGTAATCTATATATATACAAAGATATTAATAAGGAAAACATTAAACAACATAGTTTGTGTTCAGAAAAAAAATATATACATATGTAAATTCACTTTTTAGTGAATAATTAATATTTTAACAATTGAAGAAAGTGTGTGTGTGTGTGCGTGCGTGTGTGTGTGTGTTCGTGTGTAGGAGGGAGGGAGGAAAGGGAGTGTGTGTGCGCGCACTTTTGCACTAGTTTTATTTTTTGTGAATAGCTGTAAAAAGTGTGTTATGAATATATTAGAAATGTGTATTTGTCAAAATCAATTATTTATAGAGTTCCATCAAGAGGATATAATAATTATTTACAACAGTATCTTAAGATATTTTGAACTAATTAAATTTTCCACGACCAACTTTGAGTTTTATTGAAAACTTTTTTAACATTATTTGTAAAATATACGATCAACGCAACGTTTACTAAATTTTGACAGATAGAAAGTGACTTTTAATTTTTTTATCAGTAGAAAATATATCACTGAAAAAAAAAAAAATAAATAAATATCACCAAAAAAAAAAATAAATAACTTAGTATATACTATATATAAATATAGTGTCTGAAACTTCTTGACATAGTCGAAGTATGAACGTTGGATCAATCTGAACAGAAAAGTCATTTAAAACTTTACAAAAAAATTTGCAATAGATAGTAAAATTATTAAATTCTTTCGCTGCGGCGACGTCTAGAGAGCGCGCGTGACAAACGGCAGTCGTAACCGATGTTATAAACGGCAAAATTGTTTGCTGAACGCGTATTTTGTAAAAAATTATATGATGATGTGTTTGCTTAATGCCTGAAGACGCTTTTAGCGCCAACTGAGCGATATCCAGTTAAACGTCTGAAAGAGCGAGTAACTCATTGTCAGATAGACAAGACTTTTAACGAGAGAGACGTAGTAACACAACGAGCGACGTGTGACACGGCTTCTCGTTATTAGCTGATATTAAATTTATTGATTTGTCTGAAACTTAATATATGTTTTATACACGCCTACAGAGTCCGGACTATCGCTTTCCACGTGCTCATATTGGTTTGTATCAAGTAAATAACTTAATAAATATATTGCGAAGTTTGCAAAATGATAACATGACTTTTCTGTTCCAAATGATTCTATCTACTTTCGGCTGTCGAAAAGTATCCACATATACCCTGTATATACAAAAAACTTATGAAGGACAATTTTATATCATTTTATATCATTCACAATTTATTTTATTGAATTTAATTTTCAAGATATATAGATATACATATATATTCGCAATAATGTAAAATAAGATTCATTGTAACATAGATCGCATTATATCGACATGCAATTTCGTAATATCATACACAAACATAGGATTCCATAATACGATAAGTACACAATTATAAATTATTTTATTGTCACATAAATGATCACATCAATTTAAACAAATTGTATAGATTTTGTTGAGTCTTTCATTTTTCATTAAGTTTAATCTAGTCGCTACTTTTATTTTGTTTTATAATATACTTAAAGCTACATAAAAAGAAGACAACACTTTTAGTAAGAAATGCAGTATTAATAAAATGTAGAAATTGCTGTGATGGCAATATATCAGTTTTGCGTGCGGTATCTGTGTTTGTGATACGTGACAAAAATAACAACAAATAACTAAAAATTATCTTCAGAGAGCTTTCTTTATTCTGCAACTTGTATGTAACAGACAATTTCGTTAATGTATTGTAACGTGATTACTTTGTGATACATTTTAAAAGAACAAATCCTTCAGTCTATAACTTTGTAATCTATGCGTTATAATGTCGTTATTAACGTATTTTTGGGTATAAAAAATGTGTCATAAGATAGTCGCGCAATATGTTAAGGATATTAACGCAAGCGTAAAAAATTTTAAGAATAAACTCGCAGAGAAAAATGCTAATTATACAAATAACGAAAAAGACTGCGATTATTGTTATCACTGTTATTACTACAATATAGATGATTATCATTCTAGAAGATTTAATACCTTCAAGATCGATTTAGATTAAACATGTAAATTTGCTCGCAACATGAGACGTTGTTCTCGGCAAGTTTTATGACGTTTCGGTAGAACATAAATTTGTGTCTCCGATCTTAAAGGTGTTATTAAGCGTGTACTCTGGAAAAAATTATATATATATATATATACATACGTGTATGTATATATATATTTTTTTTTATATATCCTCTTGTAATTTTAATCTTGATTAAGTTCAATATAAATTATATATGTATATTTGCAGAATTCATAAGTTATATGGCAGCAGATTTATCATTTTATTCCAGTAATTGCTTCAATGCTGTTACTGAAGATAAATCTTATTGTAAAATTCTAAGAAAATATATATCGTATAAAAAGTAAACATTTTGAAATAAATTACAAATATGTTATTTCAAGCGACAATACTGTTATTTAGGCCACGCGTAATTATGGCATAAAACGTTTGTGTGATAGAGTGACACGGTATTGTCATTAATCAGAAAATAATCATTTTGATAGAAACACGATTAAGAGAGGAGAAACATTTTGGAGAAAAATCTGAACAAAAAAAAAGAAAATATAAATATTAAATCGTTAATCAAGAAACGATAACTTTTTATCGCAAATTGATCATGTAAAGATAGAAAAAAATTCACAGCGCAATTTTATTTACATACTGATAGTAAAAACCACATTACATTTATGTGTTTTTCATATAAAACATAACTATTTGTATATTGTTTAGCGGTTAACTGTCCATATTTCTCTTTGTTTTTTTTTATTTCATCTATACAATTTGATTTGCTTTTTTCAAGACTTTTAAGATTATTTTTTTCATAAAGATGTACAATGTGCGTAGAAACACAGATTTGTGCATATGTTTATTTAACAAAACCTTCATACGTGTACAGTTTTCATGAAATATTACATATTCAAAAGTAATAAAGAACTTAAATAATTTAAACTATCACTATATATAAGAGGGATATTATGTTTAACATGGATCTCTATTAAAATTTTAAATACACATACACATTCATCACACATATGTATCACGATATAAACTAAAGTTATATAAATTATAATACCTGCTCTCTCTTTCACACATACATAAACGTGTTATTCACCTTATCATGTCATTTAAATATATATTTATAAACACTCAGTGTTTTTATGCAATTTTTGTCGCTCGAATATTTTCGAATCCATGAATATGCTATATCTCTCTCGCTTCTGTGTATATGTAAACATTCAATAGTAATTAGAAAGTTGCTGGCGTGGGGGGGGGAAGGGGGTGAGGGTGTGACAAATAATTATGATTGATAGAAAAAAACCCCAACTAATATGCTAAGTATAAAATAATATCTCTCTTGCATCTAATATTTAAATACGCGATTTGGTAACACACATTTAGTCTTTTTTCCAACACATTTTTCCAATAGAAAACATTTTCTATAATGCTAAAGTTTGCACATAAATTGTACACACTATAACACGAGACGTTAAAGCAATGATAAAAGGCATATAAGAAATAATAGTTTGTTTTGTTTTTCCTGTGTCTCTTTACTTTATTTCAGCAGAAATCTCTCGATACGTAGATATGGAATGCCTTTCTTTTTTTGTTTTTATTTATTTATTTCTCTTATGAGAGCAACCGAAATTCGCGATGTCATAGAAATTTGTGCAAAACTACAATACTGTGTCTTGACAGAATAACATTTTCTTTATCTTCGATTAAGTTTACACCAAAGTGCGCTCGCGGTCAAAAGATGCATCAATACTCCAATGCCGAGGATCAGTATCAAATTGTTAATCACGGTAATGTCATCCGTATTAATGTCCATCTCTTTGAGAAACTGAGACGGTTTTTTGTAATGACAATAGAATTCATCGCAATTCAATTCCATTCTGTCGAATCCATACATGGTGTACAAGAGGCTGTGGAAACTTGCGCGGAAATACGATATGTGGAACATCCAGCGAAAGTAGTACGGGGTGTCGATGTAACGAGCGCAGAAGCCAAAGACAGACAACAGCACCGCGATTATAGGACCAACAAATACTGCGATCTGATATTTGAATTCATATTATACACAAAATATAAATATTGCCATAGAGAAAAGTATATAAATACAAAGTAATATAAGAAAAAGCGTCTTTATAATAATGTATAAGTACGTATCATGCATATACAAATATATATATATATATATATATATATATATATATATATATTTATTTATTTATTTTTTACAATCAAATAGAGACTTTTATAGACTTGCAAGTTCAATCTCTGTAAATGTCTGAATTTATGATCTAAATCAGATAGAATTCTAAAATTCATACGTATGATCCGATTATGTGAGTGCAATTCATATTTGACTCGAATACAACAAGAGACTTGCTCAAAAGAGAAAGCGCTCAAATATACAAAATTATAAACTTACTTTAACTGGTGTCGTAGCACCAATGAAGAAACCCCATGCTTGCGCTGTTAGACTGGCAGCTATGCAAATTACCATGAAGTACATTATACGATTTGTTTCCATAGGCTGACCGGTCAACCAGTAACTCACTGATATATACACTATCGCGCATGCCGCTTGAAATGGTATTTCCACGAGCAACATGCTAATATAATATGGAGCTAGTCGGTACCAGCGGTTGAAGTGCTCTCTCATGAGAATTTGTATTTCTAATGGAACTGAAACACAGAAGAATATATTAAAACGTATAAAAACATGTTCAGGTAAATGCGTATGTGAAACATAAAAATTTCGTTGATACACGATGATACCCGAAATAAGATTGATAGAACAAACTCAATAAATATTTGTTCATCTTTTTGTAATATTTATTGAGTCATTGTTTCTCATAAGAGATAATTATTATATTTAAATATTTAGCCATTTCTTCAAGTTTTATTATTTACATTAGAAAATCTTTGTGCACGTGTTTGTCGACGGTCACTTTTTTTTTTGTTTCTGTAAAAAACGAAATGCATTGGAGCAATAGCCGCGTCGCTTAGGTGAACGCTCTATGAAATTTAATCATGTAGAGAGATATAAAAGATATTCACAATTCCTTGACCCACATTTCGCGTAATGACTAACCAACACACGCGAAGCGTTCCTGATTATTATACGCTCTATGAAGCAACGGTAAAGATAATTACTGTTATGACGACAAATCAACATTATCTTGACATATAAGCGAAAGATTAGAAATATAACTTTCAAAACAGGTGTATTGTGACAGACATGTTTAATAATTAAATTGACAAATATTCTCCTCTGTATAAATATGCATATAATATAATATGTAACTCTGTGTGTGTGTGTGTGTGTGTGTATCTTTCTGTACGTAGATACAGACACACATACATATAAGCATATAACCGAGTTTTGACAGATAATAAGTCAGAAATAAAAACTAAAGAAAAAGATTTTGCAATGACACAAATCTTACGACAAAACAAGTAAACTTTGTTCTCTAGTTTTTATTATTTTTTAAATTAGCATAATTGATTTTGCAAAAGTAAAGTCCGCAACGATGCTTTTTTCGTGTTGAAGTGCATACATGACAATTTGACGCTTATTTGATTTTCAAATCACGATTGATTAATTCTGACGCTCGCATGCGATCTAACAAAAAACCAATAACATGTTTTTTTTGTTTTTTTTTGTTTTTAAGATTTAATTAATTAGTAGTTATAACGTGACAGATGTAATCTAATCTTATGAGTTTTTTTCTTTATTTAAATATTATTTCCACATTATTGTAATTATTAAATTACAGACTACGTGTGAATACTTGTATACGAGCCATCGTAAATGTGCAATTATTCACATGAAAACGTATTATGTAAACGGATAATTACATCTGGTATTATTTTTGTCACTAACGTTTAAATCAAGATTATGTTTAACATCTAAACTCAGATGAAAAGATCTGATAAAGATCTGAAAATCAGATTAAATAAAAATATCACTTCTGGTAATAGTCATATGAAATACTAGTCATGTGAAATGATTACAGTACAATGAGAAAATAATATACCATTTGTCATCACAGTGATTAAGCAAAGAATGATCGGTGACCAATTTATATTTAATAATTTTTTTTCTTTAAAATTCTTCCCATGTATGATTAAATAAATAAATCATTATCGATATTTTGACATTAAAAATATTTATTTTGATTAAAAAATGCAAAGGCCATGTTTTTGCATTTAATTCTTCGGAGGGGATTATATATATATATATATAAATTTATTAAGCTATTTAATATTGATTTAAGACTAGTTAAATACTTACAAGCGAGTGTGACTGCCATTTTTCCGGTATAAACAAGAAGGAGCAACGATCCATATAAGTATACATAATTTGCTAAAACACCATTAGCTCGATAACCACTTCCCATGTATAAATATCCAAAAATCACACCGATTAAAAGATGGCAAAGTAATCGTGCCATCAATAACGTATAATCTCTTTTTAAATATAACAATTGTCTTTTGTATAAAAGATAACATTGTGTCAGGAGACTAGCGGGTGGTGGTGGTTCTTGTACATTCTTTTCTAAAACAAAAAGCGTAAAATCTATATTGTTTATAATATCACCATTTAAGTAACAATTTGATTTTGAGCTCTCTCTCTTTCTCTCTCTTTTCTCTAAGAGGTAAAATAATTATACAATTAGTTATAAACAAATGTAAACGTTAATCTTATTATTGAAAACTTATATATAAGTGATAAAACGTTATCAATATAAAGAGAATTTTCTGAATATTTTATTTATTTGCAATCAAATTACAACGCAAACTGTTTTGGAGCAAAAACAGAAAGTGAGAAGAGTTTCTAGAGAATAATCTTACTTTCATTTTTAGGCTCTGTTGTAAGAGCGACAGACTTCTGATTACTTTGCAACGTTTCTGCTGCCGCTACTAACTTATCAAGTGAAATACCATATTCACCAATTGCTACTTCGAGGACTGAAATAAATTAACAAAAATGATTACTTATAAAATTGTGTAATTTATCATTCTTTATATGTTCGATAATAATTTTTGTATATTTATATATTCTAAATGCAATATTTCAGATTTAAAACGTATCTAACAAAAGTGACCTTGATTTATTTTGATTTTTGCATTGTGTTTTCCTTCACATATTTACAAACACAATTATAATGTATTAGTTCAAACTTAATAATTCAAACTTACGAAAGTCTGCTGGATTATGATAAGATGGACAATTCGCGCCGACGGAAGCCAAGTGTGGCAATAAAGAACTAACCGGACCTCTGTATATGCAATAACCATTAGCCACTACGTAGAGACTATTGAACATTTCAAGGATTAAGGCGCTCGGCTGATGAATCGTACAAATTACTGTGCGCTTTTCTAGTTCCGTCAGTCGCTTCATAAGAGCAACGCATTGGCTACACGAGGCAGCATCTAGACCTGAAAGATCAGATAATATAAATAATTTTGTTACAAAGTAAACAATTAACGTGCACAAGTGTTTCTTTTATTTATACCAGGAAAAACGCGTTATAAGAGAATATCTTGATACAATGGGAGGTTTATTTTGTTATTGCTTTGATAACATACACACCGAATACGATACCGCGTTTTTATCTCATGATGCAATGCGTCAGTAATGGGCTTAAATTTGTACGGATGCAACGCGTTGTTATTAAGCAAGCGCCGCAATGTATATAAGTAACTGAGACTGGAAATGGAATGAGGTAATCGGAAATGGACATCGCAAATTGCGAGACAGCTTATTGCGAGATCTTACGGCATCAACTATCGTGAAACGGTAGTCATTATAACGTCACGCAAATGTTTATACAGTGTAATCAGAGACACAAATGAGCACAACCTGTTTATTGTAGAGCATTAATTATTATCAACTACTTTATATATTTTTCTACTGTATATTATATTTTTTACCTACATGATTTTTATATATTTGTCTCTCAGAAAATAATAGTAGATAATGGTAATAAATAAAAAATTTTAGTCGATCACGATTTTTGATATTTATTGCTCATTATATTGTTTATAATCAAACACGATTTTGAAAGTATCCTTATTATTTGTTTGGTTTTATATTTTCTCTTCCGTAATCTCAGCTATATTTCGCTCATTTTTTATGTTTTTTTATTTTTCTTAACATTATGACACTTAACAACAATAACACTTAATAAAATACGATTCCGCGCATAGAGAGAACAAGAAAAAGAGAGGATAATATTATAATATATACTAGATCATTGTAATCAATCACTATTTACGTCCGGTGGATTTTCCTATCCGTTTTTTATCGCAATAATAATGTGCAGCAATAAAACAATTTCGTTATTACAGATTGATCACGGGTCAGAACGTAACACTATTAACGTCTTTCCATTTATTTAATGATATTATTTGAAGTTGTTTTTTTTTTTTTTTATAGACGTCTATTTTATTTGTTTTCACGTTTTACATATTTTTTAGACTTTTTCACGTCTTACGTATGTTGTTTCTATGAAATATATTATAAATAATTTATGTATTTTTATTGGCGCATTAGCCACGCAAAACAAATGTTCTAGAAAAACTACCATTAAGTGTTAAACGTCACGTGGAATTATGGACGATCCTAGATATTTAATAAACATTAGATGTTTTGTCTTTATACTCTCTTAGAAAATTAAATCATATAATTGTAATCAAAGATTGGTACTTAGTTTAGTTACTTACCAGTTGTTGGTTCGTCAAGAAATAATACTGAAGGATTGCTTAAAAGTTCCAAAGCAATATCGAGTCGTTTCTTTTGTCCGCCCGATAATTTTCCGCACAGTGTATCATAGCTATGGCTCAGTCCGAGCATTTCTAATAACTCCAGAACCTGCGCGTACATAGAAAATCAGAAATTAATTAAACATATCACGCAATTCTTTTCGCATAATTTAATCAATTTTCTTGAAACTGTGTTTTTCTCTTCCTCTTCATATATGTAAAATACATACGTACATATCTGAATAAGAGAACTAGAACACGCGCATGTCATCGATGAATCACCACAACATATATAACCACATCATCCCAAACTGCAGTTGCGATAAAAATAGCCGAAAATCAATCATTTTGTGTCACGGAAAAACAGGCAACAATATTTTCGAGATAAATTCGAGATATTCGACTGGGGGAAACGCTAGCAATGTTTTTTTCAATTCGCACACGTCGTTGCGGTTGTTTTAACAAATATATCAGACACATCACGCGCGTGCCAAATTCGAGATATTCGAGTTCAATATTAAAACACACTTTTCACTGGGAACCAATATAGTATACATATATGTATATATAGATGTTGTTTTAACAAGACACATAATTCTAATTACTTCGTAGACTAAAATAGATGGTACAGTCTATGATCACAAACCTGAGCGTGCTTATAAGTAGAATCGATCGTGCAACCGATCTTCAAATGAGCAGCTACAGTCATAGCTTCTCCGACGGTGATATGTCCTCTGAGAATAGAGTCTTGTTGTATATAACATGATGTTTTCTTCCATCGTTCGCTGTACGGACCTCGGAGCTTACCGTTAACCAAAACTTCTCCGCTTGAGCCTTTTACTCTGCACATAAAAATATATTCATTATGTTTAACTGAAACGTATTATACATTACTTGTCGAGTAAACTAGAAAAGAGAAGAATAGGCCAATATGATCAAGTTGGGTATTAAAAATATTCGATTTTCCTTTTTTTCTTTTGTTTATTCTTTTTCCTTTTTTTTTTTTTTATCCTTATCGAGACTTTTTTCGGTAAATAAAACATATGATAAATTTTGTTCCTACAAGTTGCTAACAAGCGGTAATATAGTTTCATAGTCAAGATGTTAAAATAAAAAAACTTCATCGCAATAAGAATAAATCATCGAGACGAATTTCACAACGTTCAACTCGTGACATCATGTGTAATAAAAAAATACTCAGAGTTTTGTAACTCGTCAGCGACTTGTAAGAGCGGAATTTAGTTGTATGATTTATTTACTAAGAAAAAACAGTAATATCTCCAGTGAAACAGAAAGATATTTTGAAGAAGAAGAATAAAATAAAGAGGAAATTATAAGAGGAAATAATATTAAAAATTATATTAGAGTGATAGTTTGAATGCTTGAATTGATGCGATTAAATTAACGAAATTAATGTGTACTTAATGTGTAGTTCCTGTGTGTACACACATGTACGAAAAGTAATATATTAAAAATTTTTTCATAAGTACGATTATTTTAAAAATTCATCAAGTGTGAGAATTAAAAAAATATCTAAGTATATGTACGTAAGATGAAAAAAAATTTAGAACATTGATGGTAAATTCTCCACATCACACGATTAAAAAAAATAAATAAATATTGTATGTAATGTGTAACTAATTAAATGTAAATATTTAAAAAATAAATTTTTTACATTTTCGTTATTATTCTCGTGATGTTATTTAAATGGTATAACGTAGCTGTTTTTTTAGAGTAAAATAACACATTAATGTAAATATAAAAGATAAAAGTCCCACTACAAAAACACGACATTTTTCATATAATTAACTAGTTATTGATAAAAATATCTAAACACGTGTTGTATAATGTAATTGCTTGAATGTAATTGCTCGAATGTAATTGTTCGATTAAGATCATTTACATAATAGTAGATTATCGTCAAGATTTCACTTTATAAATAAGAGTTAACTTTGTAAAGTCAATCTTTTCTGTTGAATACATGAGAAAATGATTTTAAAATATATATTTCATTTTATTTTATTTCTCGGTTAATCATATTTATTTCATCGCAAATCAAACGTAGAAAGTTTATTTAAACACGTATTTTGTAATTTTTATTATCAAATGCCATATCTTACACACTTTGCTCATGTTAATACAAACAAAAAAATTATTATATTTTATTGTACTGTATAAAAAAAAGTAATACATATGATCTCTTGTCTGTGTTAATGTAGTTGAAATACACTTGCTTGATTGTATTATAGAAATTCATTTCAGTATGGGTATATTAATCTCTCTCTCTCTCTCATTTCTATTTGTAATATATTTATATAAATACGGATAATCATAAAATCAGTTTTTTTTACTCTTATCCAAAGTGATGTTTCTCTGTGAGAAATACGCGGTATGAAAGGTAATATAAAAATTGTGCGTTGTTCACGTGCGCATTTCGCAATGTCAAGGATATCAGAGGAAATAAAAAAAAATGACTAATCGTGACCAAGTCGAGCACGTACGACCTACGTGAACATGCTTATTAAGCATCTAATTGCTTAGTATTCTACCTCAACAATAAGAGCTATCTCATCGTGCGATTTTTTTTCTATTAAGTATTTATACTTGATCGCGATATAGTACGTGTGTGAAAGAAGATTAAGTTCTGAAAAGATTCTACGGTTGCTCATTCACTTTGGAATCACTCTTATATAGTCCTCAAATCACAAAAATTCTTTTGCAGGATTTGATATTGGGTAATGCGGTAAATCGAAAAATAAAATTTTGATTATTATTCGATTCAAATAAATCAGATATGGAAAGTTTGTTTTTCAAATTAATAAAAAAAAAAAAAAAAAAACTTCGAACTGAAATAGAAAGAAAACCAGGAAAAAGCTCATGTAAGATAAAATGTGCACGAACTATACTCGTGTGTAATTGTAAATGTATGTAATCGCATCATCATTTTATAAGAATGTCAGATATCTTCCGTTACAAAGTATGAATAATGATAAATTTATTATTATTATTCGTTCAAACACGGAGCGCTAGCGATCCCGTTAGAACACACACATTTAATTTAAACATTTCTAATAGAAACATTTCTACAGCGGATCCGTTTAGACACGATTTCACGATTTTTTTTTCATTAGAAACGCGTTTGATTAATTCTGTCTAAACGGATGATATAAATTTATGTTTAAGATAGGTCAGGTTTTTTAAAAGAAATCAAGTAGATAAAAGACTTGATATCTTTTTTTTCTTATCTTTGTACAAGTTTTTTTCACTAAGTTGCTTATCTTTTATCATGTATATATATGAATCTTATCTTTTATCTTTTTTTTTTCTTATTACTCTTTGCTGGAGATTAGTTTTTCCTTGTTACATACGTTTGCACTTACAATGTCAAGATTAATAATAATTATTATTATTAAAAAAACATAAATAAACATAAATAAAACTTGAGTAATAAGAAAGCATTATCAAAAAAACACTTTAAATGATGAAGTAGCAGCTTACGCGAGGCTGCTCTTAAGTTCTCTCTCTAACCAACAACAAACCTTCAAACTATTACAAATATATATAAAAAACAATAGAAGCTATGTTGAATACGATAAATAGAGATTTTAATACAAGTTCGGTACAAATAATTAAATTAAATAATTAGAAAAAGAATAAATCAAAAGAAATTGAATAAAAAAAGCATGTAACGCTAGTATAAATGTGCGTATAAAAACAAATAAGATTAAATGTTAACACTTGAAGATGGTTTTCGAGTTTGAACTGCGTTGTCATTTTTATATCGACGTTTCGTGAACATTTAGCCAAAATCAGTATCAGATTATCCTCAGTATCAGGAAACCATGATGAAGCGAATTGAAATATTCACGAAACGTCGGTATAAAAACAACACTAACGCGAAACCTGAAAAACATCTTCGAATATTGATGTAACACACCGCGAAAGCATAAAAAATAAATCTCTTTTATTGTCTGGAAAGAAATAAGGCCACAGAGTCAACGCAGATGTAATTAATACTTTTTTTAATATGTAAATTTACGCAAAAATTTGTTTTTTTTTTTCAAATTATCTTTAATTTATTTTAATTAAAGTCTTATTTGTTTCGTCAAAACTTTAAGAGTTTATCTAATTGCGTTTGTTAAATGTACAGGGTTCTAAGGATATGCCAAAGTTGTGTTATTTAGTGTAATTTCGATAACTCGTGTGTGTTTAAAAGCGAATTCGCATTATTTAATTTTGCACTTACGTAAAACCGGCAAGAACGTTCAACAACGTCGATTTTCCCGCTCCAGATGGGCCCATTATACCTACTAATTCGCCGGCTTTAAATTCGCCGCTAACGCCGTGCAGAATCTCTTTTTCCTCTGCAAACAAAAAAACACGCAACATGTACGATTACGTCATTGTTTCGTAGATCATCTCACACGATGATTCAGTGTCAACTGACTTAAAACACTCATTCTATTGTTTTTTTTTTTATACCTATATAAATGTTTGATCCAATAGAAGTATTCAGTAAGAGTAGTAAAAATTATATATCTACGTTACAAACACTCAAACCTTGAACCTTATGCTAAACGTTACAATGGATTAAGATATTCTGATGTCCTTCATTACACACACACACACACACACACACACACACACACACGCACACTGAAGATTCTCATAATCGTAAAACTAGTTAAAGAATATTCAATCAAACTTTGTTTGGATTGCAAATATAAAAGTTTTTCTCTGTATATTGAGAACATCGGATGACACATGTGCATAAGGAAGCACGAACAACAGTAGAAGCTAGATAAAAGCTAGATAACATTTCTAGAACGATGCAATTTCTTTCAACCTTGCATGTAATCAGACCAAACAAACCTTGAACTGGTTCAGGTTAAACTGATAAGAGTTGGAACTCGTTAAGAGCTAATCGCGTTTAAAGTTACGAGACGGTTTATAAAACCAGAAACACACAATGATGACTATGTGTGTGTATGTAAGCGTTCTATGCGATTGCAAGTTGCGTTTTCGTTACGTTATGTAATTCTCGATTGAGATACTAGATGTTTAGATATGTTTTTTCTCAATCGCGCATTTTATGTATAATACAGTTACGATGTGTGACCCGTGTACACAATTAATGTTCTTCATCTGAATAAATGAAGTATCGAAAAACTATCGTTACCGTCGAAGTGACACACACACACTGACATAAGATAAAATAACATAGTGAAGCAAAACAAAATGTTTATAACACCATTTATCAGATATAAATGTAACAAACAAATTTTGACAAAGCACAATGTTGAGGAAAAAATACTTTAGAACTGTTTCCTTAGTTAGACAGGCAAATAATTCTTTGCATATTTATTCCTTTTTTTTTTTTCTTATAAACGAGAAATATCACTCTCTTTCTTAGAGACAGAAATAAAATTAAGTTCATATTCTTTTTTTACTCTGGCTGTTTAATATAGGGTGGCGTAATAATCATGATAGAATCGGGAAAATGTTTTTTTTTTTTATAAAGAAATAAATTGATATTGTTGTAGAATTAAGAGAAAGTGTTTTTTGTTTATGAAGAAATAAATTGGATATTGTTATATAGAATAAGATTTTCATATAATGTTAATTTTTTAATTTTTATTTTTGATAAAAATTTTCATTACCTTTACATTATGACTAATACCCTGTACATGTATAACGAGATTTTCTTATCGCATATGATAGACAAGAGCGCGCATATTATATTTCCACCAGAATCTTTTACTCTTATATCAAAGTGGTTGCTTGATATCATGAATTATGTGTTTGTAAATCATGTAAGTATTACAGTACGTACCAACTTGTGTATAAAAGTCTGTATATTTCCACAGAATTCTTTGTTATAATCATTCACAGTTAAATGCTCATAATGCCTTGCTTGACTTTTATCAACAAACTTTATACTTTTCAATATGTGGAACAGCATTTACTATATGTTTTATTTACATCTATTAATAATTATTCACAAAATAATTAACTAATGACAATGTGTTTTAAAATAAATATAATATTCAAATAGGTTTTAGTTTTGTTTTTCTTGACTTCTCTGTCTCTCTCTCTCTCTCTCGCTCTCTTTTTTTCTGCGTATCTCTGCGCAAAATGCTAGAATAAATTTTTATGGAGTTAAAAAAGTGTGTTTAATTGGAGACATACATTGCTCTACGTCATTCTCTAGTGACGCACAACTTCCTTTCTTCAAAGTATGAATAATGCAGCAAATTTTTATTGCGAATGTGATATAAACTTGTTATAATGAGAAGCGCGAACACAGGAAAAAAAACGTTGAATATTATTTTGATCGAGTTGTAATATTCGCGTTGTTTTTTTTTAGTCTAAACTTTTACACAAAAAATCAATGTTATTCCATTATTATTAAAATACGTTTATAATAATTCATAATATAAATATTCCAATTTATTTACAATTATGAGTCTTATACATATTATATTTATAATATAAAAAAAAGATCCTCTTTTCTCTCAAAAAATTGCGATTTTTATATATTTATCTATTGTTTTTTATATATTTTCTCGAACATTATATTTAATTTAATTCAACAAATTATAAATGACATTATCAGTAGCAGAACAATATAACGGATTGTCAAACAAGTGATATATCGCTGATGCATTTTACTAAACATCTGTAATTAGTTATACAATTTTTAATAAAACCGTAATATTTACATATATGTATAACGAAAATTGACAAAAAAATTTAAATCATTTTTCAATCTCTTGATAAACAAATATTATGGGAAATTGTGTAAATATCAGGTAATGAAAATCGCAAGATGCACTCAAATGCGATAATTTGCACGTCAGCAAGGAAAAATCTCTTAATTAAACAATTCTACAAACAAGGATTATTAGCTCTAATCATCTGCAACTAGAATTTTAACAAGCAACAATCACTAGATTTAGTCACGAACATTGTGTATTTTACTATAAATAATTTGAAATTTATGCCAAATATATTTCTCTCTTTAATTATTTTAACTTTTTAGAGCAGTTTGCAAATTGTTTTAATTATTTAATTAAGTAAGTATGACAAATAGTGCTTCACAAACTTCTCTGATATTTCAATGAGATGCTCATTATCACAAAACCTGTTTAAAAAGAACTATCCGATCTCAATACATCTCGCGATTTCCTATAAAAATTTATAAATATTATAAATTTTTAAATATTTTTATTTAAATATTTTTTGCGAAACAGTTTTGTGTGCATTCGTTTGAATATTCCTGCAAAACTCTCAGAGGATCTCTAGAATCTAATATTTTATTAAAACGATGTTACATACGGCTGAATACTTTTGCATATTTTCGAAACGCAATACTTTCTCCGTTTAAAACTTTCATCGCGTGTCAAACAGTTTCACATTACAAATACTTTCTCTTTCACATGTTGTATAAAATTTTTCTCAATACATAGATTTTTTTTTATTAAAACGATTTCTTTTGAGCTTTTAAATATTTTGAAAAAGCAACACGTTGCTATAATATATGTGCCAAGTAACACAGGCTGCATTTCGATACCTTACTGTCATCAATACTGAAAAAGTGACGTTATAAAGCAGTGCTGACAGTGCATTCAACAATTGCTTCTAGTGCTCTTTCTGTCTGAATAAGATATTTGCAGTACGCTTTTATTACTGCAAAAACCGTCGGATAACAAACATTGACTATAACAATAGTTCTCTGATAGCTGCATTTTTAATGCAAACAATAAAGTATCATATTTTATCCGCATCAAATGATCTTTGGATATAAAATTTTTATAAAGTTTATTTAATAGTTTTCAAGACAAATTGTTCAACATCACGAGCGCGCTGCAAAAATTATGTAATAGAGAGAATTAGTTGTTTCTACGAATGATAAATTCAAAACTATTTTCGACGAGTGAACAATATAAATTTTATTGTGTTATACACACGCAGAGAACATTTAATATACAAAATAGAGAACATTTTTTTAAGAATTATAGCTAGGTAATCAAGAGCCAAATGGATAGAAAACTTTAATATGTGAATCAAGACGTATCAGAGAGAAATACACTGTGAAATATCTAACTTCGCGAGCTGCAGTAATAACAAAAAAGCTGAGAGAAATGACGATAAAATTGTTTCCAGAGCGATTCAACCTGTAAACGTTATTACCGTAACATGTTTTGGAACTCGCAGCGCTGCTCACGAATTCACTCGCAGTAAATATCGAAATTTATATTGTCTCAATCAAGTCTAATGATATACTAGTATAAATAGTAAACAAATGCTATTATAAATATTAGTCCAAACAAATTGGATTTTGAACCGAACATTTTAATCGTTTGACTTTACAGGATTTTGATTCGAATAAAATATTTATTTTAAAACTGCTTTTATAATTATTATATAAAAATACACATTTGGTCTTTATATTTAACATCTTCGAGTGAGCTTTTCAATTATCTCAGGTTATTCCAAAATTGGGGCTGTGTTCCGATATTCACTGCCAATATTAAAAATCTTCACGTCTCAAGTGCTATAGATTTCTAGTACTGGCGGCTTAATATCGCAGTCTACCTTGTCGAGAAAAACAACATAATCTGGTTTTCGTTAGTGGAAATCACCTTGACTGAGACTGAGAATCTGGAATCTTCCATTTGCCTGGCTTCTTTTGCCATTCAGCTATTGAAAGATCCTAAAGTATATATATATTTTATATTTCAATATAAAGCCTGCGTCACATGATCTTTGTTTGCGCTACGAATTGCAACAAACACTAGAAAATTAGACTAATTATCGTAATCACGATCCTGCTAAAAAAACAAAAAAAAACTATCTGTATGCTAAAAAAAACTATCCGTAGGTTATTGTCAAATAAAATATTGTTCGTTTGAAACAAATTATTTGAAACAATCGTAATGTTTCCGTCAAATAACATGAAAATTTTTATTCGATAAAATTATTGTTTTTGATAAAATATTATGTTTTTTTTTGTTAAATTAAAAATACAATAAATACGAGTCAATTGAATTATTAAAGTTAAAGAAATCGTTTATTCTATAAAAACGCATAAAATATGTTGTCATGCATATATTCACACACATACACATATACACACAACATAAAAGTGCAAAAAAATTTATTAGTATCTGGTTGAGTGTCCGATATCGACTAAAGTTAAAAAAATTAATATAATAGTAAGTTGAAAAAAGAGAAAGATAACCTAAAGGTTAGATGATAATGTAACAAACTATTTAAAAAAATAAGAAGTTTAAGAAACTTTGTAATAATTGAAATAATATTCTAGATTTTCATCGATTTTTTTCTCAAGAAAATAATAAATCTAGAAGTTTTATAAAATTCTTACTTTTTTTTTTTTGTTTGCTAAGCTCTCTCTAACAATAAGTAGAGAAATTATTTATTTCTTGAGAAAACTTTCTATTTGCTCGAAAAGAAATATTGTTATGGTTAAAAGATAAAGTATGAATTAAAACTGTAAGTAATTATTTTTTTTTTCTCAAATTTCCCTCTTCAAACATTATTAATATTATTATATTTCTCTCGATATATACTTACTGATTGAGAAGTTGCGTAAATTCCATTCTTTTATACAATAACGTATGTTGGAAAAAGATATATTAAGCTCGGGTCTCTTCAAGAAGGAGTACTTCTCCTGTTGCAGGAAGTAATTGTTGTTGCCCGTAATCGCTGAATCTCGTACATCATCTTGACTCATACGCTCAAACTGACAACAGCTCAGAGACGATCGTGACGGCGAACAATGCGACGTAGTGGTCATCACAAATAGTATTGCGATGGAGATTCGGAATGCAGTTAGCCACCAAGTGACGTAGGCCAAGCATACGTAAAAATTCACAACGTCACAATGTCGTTTAATATCATTCGGGCTCAGTCAGGGGTCAAACGTTTAACAAACGCATTCACCCTAGTAACTTTTCTTTTATTCGCCCGTTGGCTAATGTGTGTAAGAAGTTTACTTTGCTCGTGTTTGTGTCTCACGATGATATCAATATAGTTTATTAATCCACCTGAAAGAAGAGATATGTAAATATAAGCGCCTATCAAGATATGACATTTTAATTATAACGTATTTATATTATACAGAGTAGAACTTTAGCTATCTAAATGATCCACTGATTTTTTAAACTTGTAAATCTCATCTGACAGCAAATTAGAAAGATTTAAGATTTCATTATAATTTAATTACTAATAATCAGAAAAAATGAGTCATAACTCTTAATTTTAACAGACTTGACTAATTAATACATTGATGACCGGCAATTTTATACATTTTTGTCATTTGTGCAGGCGTTTTAGAATTATATATATATTACTTAATTACTTTAAAAAATATCTCTAAATCTCATATACAATATTATTTATAAAATAATTCCTACACTTTGAGCTTTAATAATTGTATAAGCTGATGCATGTGCAAACACGAGTTACCTCGTTACCGATCAATATATTAATCAATGTATTAATTGGCTTTTGAATATTAGAAATTTAAAAAACTTAATTTCTTGATTAAAACTCGGCATACCAGTATCAAAATATAATATGTTTTCAGCTTATTTAAGCTGTTTCTTCTTTTTTTTATGTCTCGCACAGTAAAATTAATTGAACGAGATAAGATAACTACGAACAAAACAAGATAGAAATGAGATGCATTGTTTTTAAATTCTAGGTTTCTACCGTTTACATTATCCGTCATTAGTGTCAAAAAAACAAATTAATAATACACCTATTAAATGAATAAGAAATCAAGCAGAAACTCACTGGAAAAAAAGCAACACGTGTAACATTATAAATCGACTAGCAGTTCAGTCGAGAATCATGTCTCTTGATTTTAACAAAATGTATTTTTTGTTGTATATTAAATTAATTAAATTTATATATATATTGATTGTAATTTTTTCTGTTTTGAAATCTCTTGACAGATTTACTTTGATTATCATGTGATTGTAAATTGAAAACCAAAGTCAAACCGTGCTACATGTATTGTATGTTTTAGCGTATTAACATTCACGTGAAATTCCATATAACCTCTTTGTATTTTTATTGACTAGACTATCGTAAAACTTATGTGTATTAGTTCATTATTTTTTTTTCATTTTCTCATAATTTATAAAAAAATTTATAGACCTAGAATTTGCATAATATACATCGTACACGCATATAACTTATGTTATGTTAATATTAAAAAAAACTTTACGATGATAATTGAACATAAGATGTCAAAACAAATTAGTTTAATGTATGTAACATAAGGACAATTAGAGCTTAATAATGTATAATTAGAATATAATTAAGAAGTTGTATGCAAAGTCGAATAATAACGATAAAAACCTAATCATCGCAAAAAAAAACCGGAATTGGTTTAATCGGATTGCTGTTCAAACTGAAACTGCACTGTAAACGCGCGCGGGAAAAAATCTACGCAAGTAAATTACGCCAAAAAACAAAAAAAAAACAAATAGAAACTTAACTACACAATCTACTACACTACAATCAAACAGATTTCAAGGTTTTATTTATTACTTTGCATTCTGAAATAAATTCCGAACAGAACTAAGTTATTAAAGTGTGTAACACATAACATAAATACACACACACACATCTCACCAGCTACAAAAATAAGATCTTGTCCGCAACACCGCTTTCTCCGCTCTCTAAAGCTGGTGCAAAAAACTTCCTACGTATATAACTGTAATAACTGCATGGCAAAAGCTCTATGTGTTTATAACAATTGTCGTAAAAAACTAAGTATCGTGAATATTATATATTTTTAAGAATAAACAAGATTATCGACATCATTATATATGTGTAAGAACATTCCTGATCTTATAAAATATTGCAATTCTATGTAAAACACGTGTCGAAACAAAACAAATAGTACAATAATGTATTATTGTTAACGTTTTTTGTAGTATTACACTGAGAAAGACCTAAACCGAAGGTCGAAAGCTTTGTACCGTACAGTTTATCGCAATAAACTAAATTTTGAACACACACATCGACATCCGTGTCTGCTCCACACAGCCAAACATATATCTGTTTAACAAATAGTACAAGTTTTTGCTTCAATAAACGATAACTATATAACAGGAAAGTGCAAAGATCGCTTGTTAGTTTGTTAATACTGCGCTAAAAAATAAGTAAACCAGATAAAAAAAAACCAAAGCTTCGATTTATTTCTTTTTTGAATAGCGTAATATAATAATACATTGGTCTCAGTAAAAAGATATACGCAATTGTAAAAATACAAAAAACGCAACACACACATAAATCTTGAAATTGTGTGCTTATATAAGAATGTTTAAGAAAGCAACCAAGGTTATTGTGAATTCTGTTTGTTGCAAATGTAACTTGTGAAAAAAACATTTTACATAACGGATATTCACACATACGCGCGCACATACACAACTATACACGCAGCATTTATACACACACGTGTTTAAATGCGACATTTATGCAGCAAATGAACTGTTAGAAACAAAGGTCGGGAAGAACAAAATCGCGATCGCGTAAAAACACAGTCACAAATACGTTTATCGATTGTGGTCAAAATTAGAGTTTAAAAACTATCATATGCGAAAACGATTTCTCATATTCTCGAGATTACTACCATTTCTAACGATAACATGTCACCGATATCTCGTTCACCATTGAACTATGATATTCATGTGTCAATCTAAATTGAACTTTGAAAGAGATCCGAGATATATTTTGAATTTTTTAAAGACAAGACAGCTCGTAGCCACGTTGTAATACCGTTAAGAATTTGATTTATTATATATTTACTCACAATTATGAGATTCTTTTTAGTATCAAATTTTGTCATCGTCAAATAAAAAACGGACGTTCTTGATATTTCCGGAAAAAAGCCAATAAACGCGGCTTTTTAAAAGTGTTTTTGGTTTACAAAACCAAAAAGAGAGAAACCGATAAATTTGCACACACACACACACAATAATATTATTTATTAAATTAACGACGGAATGTCCAAATATATTTTTTCTTTATAATGTATCGACGTAGCAATCTACAGTAAAACCCCAGTAATGTCGAGCATCACAATTTTGACTTTCTATTTATGACGGGCAAATAGTTCGATTTATAGTTTTTTCCGTATTTTATTAAATGATAACTCGACTCTTGAGTGACTGCGCAATTCGTAGAAGAGCGCTTATCTTCGCTCCAAGAGTCTCATAAAGAAAGAAATATTATATTTTTCGTCTCTTAGGGCTACCAGTCGGGTTGTTAACTGGAAGAGAAAAAAAATAATTTCCAATTCAAAACAGAATCGTTTCGTGCGTTCAAAATTACTGAAAATTAATTCCATTGTAAACGAATGATTCAAGTTGCGCATAGGATAACGTTTTTTTATCGCACTCACAAGTTTGAACTTTCAAACATAATTATGCTCCTTTACCACACACACACACACACACATATACAATCAACAATATAAAAAATTCGCATAATCGGCAGATAATTGGATTTTATAAGTTGCATTTTACGTTTTTTTTTTAATAATAATTTTAATTGATCAGAAGCTGGCTTATTTTTCTTACTTACTGTTTGTGAATCAGTTTTTTATTTATGACGTTAGGAAACTAAGATATTGAAGCAAATTAAATTATTATTAGTTACATATCACTTTTATACGTGTATTAACACAAATATTTACACATTGTCTATGTTAGTATTTTATTATTATTATTGCTGTTATTATTAAGTATAAAAGAGAGCGACGATATAACATATATATATCTCGCTCGAGATAATCATCATGATTTAATTAAGATTGAAACCTAATTGAAAATAGTTCATTTAAATATTTTTGCCCACGTTTATTAATGATTTTGCGCTCCTAGTTGTAGATTATTATTTATTTTATCAATTTCCAATTATAAGGACTAGCACACTAACAATTACAATAATCGTTTAATTGAGTTTATGTGTGTAGTATTTAGGAATTTATATGTAGTGTACATTATCAGAATGTTACTCATTAACGCACACAAAAAAAGACAACGTATATAGGTTTATAAATGGTAAATTTTACGAGACGTTCTCTTATCGTCTCAAGTGATAACTGCGACAGCTATATATGTATATATATTAAAAGCGCGTGCGACACATCTGCTTCATGGTATCACATTGACATTGCTAAACTATATATTGCCACAATCGAGAGTTGAAGTAAATATATTTAAACGATTTTGCGCACACAAAAATAAAACGTTCTTTTTATCGCAAAAAAATACTTGAAGTTATTCATTTGTTTGGTTCATAAATATTTCTTATTTTTCCTATTTATATATTTTTAAACAAAAAGAAGCAAAAGAAGAAAGATTTGTAAATGGATATGCAAATAAACACGCACGCGCGAATCGTTTTACTTTTACAAGTCGATCATTATGCGGACGCACGTATGTGTCTTTTTCATGTTAGTTAAAAAATTTGTTACTTCGCCAAGTAAAGAAACTACTTTCGACCTTATTAAAATTCGATCGGGAAACAAATGAAACAACACAAAGAAGGAAGGAAACTCTTTTTTTTACAAACTAGTTCTACTAAAGTGGTTTAATGTTACGGAACGATTCACGGTATTAAAAATTTTAATTATATGCAACACACATATATACAGGGTGTCCGACAACAGTGTAAAATCTCTCGTAGAAGGCAGGTAGAAGGAATAAAACTAAGTCGAAAAGTCCTGAACCAGTTTTTTTCTTTCTATATAATAAAAGAATAATTAGTGAATAAATCAAGTCAATCGGCGCCGACCTTTAGCCGCCGGGCGCACGTCAGCGAGTCGCGCGGAGCGCTAACGCAAACCAGGCGCATGGTCACCGTGTATATATATGTATCGCATATAACGATCTTATTCCTAAAAACAACAAACTACGAATACCGCCTATAGAGTGCAACGCCCCCCTTGATTCAGTTCTCTTAAGTTATTATCTTCACTTCTCGTTTCATGGTCACAGTTTGACCTTGTCGGTATAATTAAAGAGCATAAGTCTAAGTAAATAATCACATTTGGTACACACACGACTCGTACAAAGATGTTGCATCTGAATGTGAATAGGTTGTTATTTATATTTTTAACACGACTATTATACATATATTCTCTTTTTATATGTAAAAAAAAAAAATATATTCATCCTACGTTTTTATTAACACATAAAAATTTGTTTTTTTTAACAAACAACGAAATGTGAAGGCTGCAATGTTCTATAAATAATTACTGCAATTATATTCACTGGAAATCCATTTCCGGCGTACAAACCAGATGCAAAAACATCTGTCAAAAGTTGTGATGTCGCAAAGTGCGATGTAATAAAGAATTTATTATTTGCTGAATAAAAGTGAGAACATACACACACACACACACACACACACACAGAGTATATATGATATAAATATATACATATATTTATATATCTATTTATTTAATAATTATATATATTAATTTATTAATTTATATATATTTAATAAATCTTTAATGTTTTAAAATGTTTTTTAATTGAATAAACGCACACAAGAGATTGACGTATTAACTACTATTTTTACTGTTTCTATAACAACGATGTATATATTGGTACTATATAATAAACAGAAAACAGACATTTCGTGTAGATGTACTTACTAGCAACCGACGTGTACTTGGACGAATAATGAAACGTTAAAGTCTAACCCAAATTGCGTGACCGCCGGCTCTCTACGAGAAAATATACACACAACTACTACCGACTATCACAGTCGAAAGTTTTTCGAACACTGTCAGGAAAGCGAAGCGCTTCGGAGCACGGAGCGGAGCGGACTACGTAACTGTATACATGACACTATTATCATATAAGTAAGAGTGTTAGTGAGAACTGTCGTGCACAACGGCTGCGTTTTCGAGATACTGACTGTCAGTAATCAAAATCTATACTTTCGCGTCACATGTGTTATAGATTATTTCCAACACCGGTATTGAATATCGGAACGCAGCCACAACTGGCTGTGTTCCAAAATTCACTACCAGCGCTAAAGATCTATAGTTTACGTCACATATATTATACAATTTTAGCACTGGCAGCAATTCTGGAACACCGCTTATATATATAAGACAGCCTGAGACCATCTCCAACCAATGAGAATCTAGCAATTTTATGTTGCGCGCTGTAAATTACTATGGCGACTTTATGTTGGACGGCTCATTGGTCCAAATGATCTTACGCGCACGTAGCTACGTTATGTTGTGTGCAATGACCTTAAGTTTATTTTAACGGCGTTATCTTTGACCTTCGTGCCCGCAGAGACGGATTTAGGCATGGTCTTTATGAACCTGTTCACAATCAAAGGGTCCCTTCCCCAAAGTGGTCAAAAATAAACGACAGAACCAAAACCAACCGTTTTTCTTTCTTTTGCAATAAAAATAATTCCAAGTACTGGCACAGGTGAACACAGCGTTGGCCCAAGGCCCCCAAAGTTAACGGTCCGCCTTTGCGCGTCCGAACGTATTCGCTGCCACAGTATATGCTGAAAAAAATCTATGATCTCACGTCACATGTGCTATAGATTTCCGATACCGGCAGCGAATGTCGAAACGTAAAATTACGATACGTCGGTAAGACGAATCTCCGTCCTTTTAAATGTCTGTTTACATCTGAAGATGGCGTACAGGCTGTTTTGTATAGTAACTGTTTTTAACACACAATGGCTGCGGTCCGTTTCATGCTTAATCGCGCATTTATCTGTAGTATATGTCACGTATACTATAGATAAATGTGCGCTTAAGCATGAAACGGACCGCAGCCAATATGTGCTGCTGCGTGAAAATGACCAGTCAAATTGCGCATATGTGTGTGTTCTCCGGAAACAAAATACCGTGCGCTCGTTCTAACCTTTAAATTTTCTATTTTATTTTCTCACTTGATTTTGTCATTGTTGTTGTCGTTTTTCGTCGAGCGAGTTTACGTTACTTTCACACATGCCGCACGACAAGAAAACCACGCGGCGAAGCCGATCCCGCGAGCGCGACCGGGAACGCGAGCGCGATCGGGAACGACGCGAGCGTCGGCGCACCAGAAGTCGATCCAAGGATCGCAAGAAGGACAGAAAGCGATCGAGATCGAGAGAACGGTCACGGGAGCGCGATAGATCGCGGGAGAGAGAGCGGGAACGTCGCGATATCAAAGACAGATCCAAAGACGAAAAGAAACGCAAGAGCAGTCCGACGCCTACGAACGAGGATGACGTGAAGAAGGATTTGAAGAACGATGTCAAGAAAGAGGAGGAAGAAGCGGAGGAAAAGTCGAAGTCATCATTGCCGAAGAAGGAGCCGTTAAGTCTGGAGGAGTTGCTGGCAAAGAAGAAGGCGGAAGAGGAGGCGCGAGCCAAACCGAAGTTCCTTACCAAGGAGGAACGTGCGGCTTTGGCATTGGAAAAGCGTCAGCAGGAAGTCGAGGCGATAAGGAAGCAGCAAGAGGAGGAACGAAAACTTTTGTTCCATTCCGACAATAAAGAAAGAGATTGGGACGATAGAGACAGGTATTTTAAACGAGCACTAGACTAAAATTCTACTGTACTTTGAAAATTTGCTTATACAATTTATTTTATTTGTTTTTATTAGAAGAAGGGATGTGCAGCGTTCGCGCGAAGACGAGATTAAGGATAAGGATAAAGAGAAGGAAGTAGAGGCTATCAAAGAACGATATCTAGGTCTGGTAAAGAAAAAACGAAGAGTCAGAAGATTAAATGACCGAAAGTTTGTTTTTGATTGGGATACTTCGGAAGACACGTCGGTGGATTACAATAGTATTTACAAGGAAAGACATCAGGTGCAGTTCTTTGGAAGAGGTAATCTGGCAGGTATCGACATTAAAGCCCAGAAGAGGGATCAGAGCAAATTTTACGGCGAATTGCTGGAGAAGAGACGCACAGAGGCTGAGAAGGAGCAAGAGAAGTAAGTTTTGCTCTGTCGATAAACATTACATTTATTGTAAGCTCTTGAATAAATTTATATATTTTTTGTCTTTAAGAATGAGATTGAAGAAAGTGAAGAGGAAAGAGGAGAAGCAGAAATGGGACGATCGACACTGGTCCGAAAAGGCTCTCAATGAAATGACGGAACGTGATTGGCGTATCTTTCGAGAGGACTATAATATTACAATTAAGGGAGGTCGTATTCCCGATCCTATTCGATCTTGGAAAGAGTCCGGGTTTCCAAAAGAAATACTGGACATTATTGACAAAGTGGGTTATAAAGATCTGACGCCTATCCAGAGGCAGGCAATTCCAATTGGGTTACAAAATCGAGATATCATCGGTGTCGCCGAAACCGGTTCGGGAAAGACGCTGGCCTTCCTGATTCCTCTGTTACTGTGGATCACTAGTCTGCCAAAAATCGAGAGACTCGAGGAGGCGGACCAAGGACCTTATAGCATTATCTTGGCACCCACACGGTATTGTTTTTTTCATTCTAGTTATTATTTTCACTTAATATAATTACATAATGATTGTATTTAATTAATTGATTAATATTTGTTCTGTGTAGTGAGTTAGCACAACAAATAGAAGAAGAAACAAACAAATTCGGTCAGCCGTTAGGAATTCGAACAGTTGTCGTAGTTGGTGGTCTTTCAAGGGAGGAACAAGGCTTTAGATTGCGGATGGGTTGCGAGGTATATTTGCAATGCAATTATAATAAATATTCTATTAATTCCAAGCGTAATTAACGTGATGTCAAATAGAATCGAAAGTACGTTAGATATTAACGTATAATTTTATTCAATCAAAAATCATTTTTGTTTCAGATTGTTATCGCTACACCTGGACGATTAATAGACGTTTTAGAAAATCGATATCTCGTATTAAATCAATGTACTTATATTGTGTTGGACGAAGCCGATCGTATGATAGACATGGGTTTCGAACCGGGTATGTATAATAAAGAAAATAACATCATTTTATTGCATATAGACGCATTCACATTGCAATTAAATTTTTATGATATTACAATTAAATAGTTATTTAAATTATTTGACTAGTTTTATTCACATAGCTTAGTTAAAGTTTCATATATCTCAATGTTCAGTGTTATGTAACATTTACTAATTCTTCTAGATGTTCAAAAAATTCTGGAATACATGCCTGTGACGAATCTAAAACCGGACAATGAAGATGCCGAAAACGAGGAGAAACTTTTGGCTAATTATAATACGAAGAAGAAATACAGACAAGTACGGGGAATTCTCGCTTTCAAATTCGTTCATACATATACGTTTGATGTTTATGTTAACGACGTTTCTTTGATTTCAGACGGTGATGTTCACTGCCACAATGCCACCGGCTGTCGAGCGACTTGCTCGAACTTACTTAAGAAGACCAGCGGTTGTGTACATTGGCAGCGTTGGTAAACCAACAGAACGTACTGAGCAAATAGTGCACATAATGGGCGAAGCTGACAAACGAAAGAAACTTATGGAGATACTGAGTAGAGGCGTCGAGCCGCCCGTCATCATATTTGTGAATCAGAAGAAAGGTGCAGATGTCTTGGCAAGAGGCTTGGAAAAACTGGGAGTATGTATTTTAGATTTAAACGGGGTGATATATATATATATATAAAATCGCGCGTTCACATTTGAAGATCCTACAATTTTAAAAGATCATTCAAAGTTAAACAAAAAATATAAAAGTTTTGAAAATCTTGTGAATATTTTAACATAGTTTTCTTTGTTACATATCAGTACAATGCCTGTACGTTGCACGGTGGCAAAGGTCAGGAACAACGAGAATACGCGCTTGCATCTCTCAAAAGCGGAACCAAAGACATATTGGTGGCGACGGATGTTGCGGGACGTGGTATCGACATCAAGGATGTATCAATGGTTATCAATTACGACATGGCTAAAACTATTGAAGGTAAATTTTTTTTATTCACATGTTTTATTCTCTCTATATAATTGTTTTACCATTCGGTTGTTTTTTAATTGTTTTTTTAATGTTTTTCAGATTACACGCACAGAATTGGTCGAACGGGCCGCGCTGGCAAAGCTGGTCTTGCTATATCTTTCTGTACGAAGGATGATAGTCATCTGTTTTATGATCTCAAGCAGACTATTCTTGCTAGCCCGATATCTACGTGTCCACCGGAGCTACTCAATCATCCGGACGCCCAACATAAACCCGGGACGGTGGTGACGAAAAAACGACGAGAGGAAAAGATTTTTGCTTAATCTTTTTGGCGAATAATTCGTTAAATGATCAAATGATACAAACGCCAAAACACAAGGAACATCAAAGAAACTTTCTACAGAGAAGAGACCAAGTTTTCTTGAAATTTAAGTGTTTTTTTTTCTTGTTCTGTAGATCTTCGATTTTTGAGGAATGTAATTCGAAAGGTTTTGTTTTAAAACAACATTAGTCACTTTAAGTTAAAAGTAACTTACAAGAGAAGCGAATATGATAGAAGTTAATATTTTAGGTAATAATGATGTAAATAGATTAAGATAATTTACAATGTCATTAAAAAATTACTTGAATTATAATACGATAAGTTGTGAAAATTTGTTTTCTACAGCTATGGAAGTGGTGCAGGTGGAGTCGTGTAGTCACCTTCGACTTTGCACTCCTCTTTCCAATTATCCGGCATCATTGGTTTCAAGATCTTAACGAAATCATTAAGAGGACACGCAACAGTGCATCCAGGTATCGTCATCGGGTACGGTTCGTGAGCTGTTGTGTTTTTTAGAAATACCTACAGTATAAGATCAGTCTTATTGGTTCAAAAATCGATTAAGAATCAATTAAAGAAAGTAAAGAAAAATTGATGTCAAATAGATGCAATCGTTAACCGAAAGTTCACTGTTACACAATGTTTTTTTTTTTTTTTTTTATTTTATTTATTTACCTGTACGTTCCATTCACCCTCATCTTCGTGCAACTCTATCATGACCATGATGTTGTAGTGCGGCATCTGATTGTACCAAATGTGCATTGTGTCCAGCAAAGTGACGATGGTGCTATCGTGGCCAACGTACATGAACATTTTTCTCTTCTCAGGTCGTAAGTTACCGTTTTTTCTCGCCATCATATCGCTGGTGATCTTCTTCAGCATAGGACCGCCCTTTAATCTGCGGAATTCGTCGTTGTACGTGTTGAGTTGCAGATCGTACAACATTAACGGCTCCAATTTATTCGGATAATAGTTCTTCGTCCATTCCGGCAACATCAAACCCATGTGATCCTGTCGCAATAAAATTCAGAGAATCTCATAAAGAACTTCATATCGAATCGGTGTGTTCTCAAAAGAATGTCTTAATCTTTTAGCAATGCGACTAAGATTTAAAAAAAATTAGCTGTTTCTATTATCTTGTAAAACTAATTTGTATAAAAATTACCTCGGCTGTTAACGTACTGTAGAGCGAGCCGACATCTTCGATAGTTGCGATCGGTATGCCCGTGAAGTTCGTGAGTTCTCTGAACAATTCTTTGTTGTTGTCTTCTACTTTTCGAATTTCCGGCAAGTCGTGCACCGAGGAACGCAATTGAGTGTATTTCGGACACGTATTCCATATTAACATGAGCTGTAAAACATGAAAAAGTAGTTCTCGCTTCGTCGCTGTAACGTTATTGGATCGCGTTGTCGTAGAAATGATCGTCATGATTTATTGATGCGGAGATAAGAGCAAAAGAATCCAAATGAGAAGCGGTCTTCGTGTGTCTGACTGAGATATTATACAAAATTGCTTTACCGTGTCGTTCTCACGTTTTTGATAAAACAACGCGACCGGTTGCCAGTCTAAATCGGGTTTGAACATTTGCTTTTTGTTGGGTTTCCACAGGGCGGCAGCCTCCAGCATGCCCGACATTTTTGTACGATCCTCGGCGGTCGACTGCAGATAGAAGACGTCAGGACTGTACATCGATCGGAGAAAGTCATTGTAACGCTTTCGCATAAACAATCCCAGATCGTATTGGTTCCTTCTTCCTTCCTAAATCCATGGTTTACACGCTACGATTTCATTCATGAGGGTTAAAAAAAAAAAAAATAAATAAAAAACAGTAACAGAACTTACATTTGTCAGCTGACCCCAGCCGTACGGCTCCATCTTCGAATTGATGTGAGGATCATTCGGATAGGTATCCACGGGTGCTCTTTCTCCGTGTCTTACTATCTAAGAAAACGAAAAAAGATGTTGCGATATTAATTTTATTAATAGAGAGATGATTGTAAAACGCGCGATCGACTTAATTCATCTCCATCAAGTTTTTTTCTCTTCAGGAATGCATTTCTTGAATGTATGTCTAGATTGTTGCATAAAAAAAAAAAAAAAAAAACAAACAAAAAAACAAAAAGATGAAACATGATGATGCGTCATCTGATAATAACAGGTGGATTACATATCTCTTAAGTAAATGTAACAGATAAAAATTGCTCGACGTGTCGATTGAAAAAGCAAAATCTAGGTTATTCAATAAAATTGCAATGGAAAAACATACATACAGAGAGAACTGTTATTCCATGATAACGTTAATCCCAGTGCAAATACGACTTTTTACCGCTCATCCCGACTTTACGTAAGTTGTCAGTTTCTCGGGGGGAGAATGACTATGAGACGGCATGAATTGATGAAACGTGATGGAAATACTCGAATCTTGTGTTTAGTTTCGCTTTCTCGTTTGCCTGCCAAAAATATATTGTATTTATTCATTTTAATGTTGGCTAAGAGAAGCATGTAGCAGAATCAAGAAGTAGCTTACTTTAAGAGGGCAGAGATGGTAGTTTACGATTTTTAGCGAAGAAGAAAGTGGAAAACGAGATTTATATTTTATCTGATAACAAACAAGACGATATTTTATTTTATCTGATAATAAACAAGACAATATTTTATCTCTCGAATATAATATCTTTAAATGTGTGTGACGAACAAAATTCTGAATTCAAATCCAATATGTCAAAATCTACGAACATCACCTTTTTTTTTTTATCAAGAAGCAAAAACAACGTATGTCTGAGGTTTAATTGTAAAACAAATTCCATATACCACTGTGACTAGTCGCAGAGTGTCCTTTTCGTGATTTGCCTCGTTTTCCGTGCCCGTAACTTCAGAGGTCAAAGGTACTCCTACAAAAATGTAATATATAATGATTAGTATATAATAGAGCGACGTGAAAAATAACGATTCTGATGTTTTATGAAAAACAAAAATAATAAGAAATAAATAATAACAATGTTGTAGAAAGAAATCGCATTTTCTTGATAAAAAAACATATGTTTGATAAAAAGACAAACTCTTGATAAAAACATATGTTTGATAAAAAGACAAACTCTTGTATAAGATTCGTGATACGAGTTGTTAAACAAATGAATAAAAGATAATGTATTTCAAAATAATGATAAACTTAATATCAACAAATAAATATTTTGATCTCGTATGTTCGTTCAGATTAAAATTTTCAAAACAAACAATTGATATCGCGAGTAAATTTATTTGTACACACAGTGTGTGTGTGTGTGTGAGGAGTTTCGAAATTGCGTTGAATGAATTTAAAGAATAAATGCAACATTTACCTAACACAAGCGCGAACAACCCAGGGACAAGAACAGCCGTCGTCGGTGTGATCATTCTGAATTAATCAAGAACACAGAAAGGTTGATTGGTCGACAAACAGGCTCGCAAGTGTGACAGAAGCACGTGTCAGCACGTCTACGACAGTACACTGAGGGCAAGCTGCAACACGTGCTCGTAGATAAAGTCAAGCATCCCCACTCTGCGGAAGAGCAGCTTATTTTTAATGTTAATGCAAATAAAATTAGCCGTTAAAAGTCTCGTTGAGAAGCAGATTAAATGATTCATCAATTCTCCACAAATACAATAATTTTTATATCCGAGGCAGAGAGAGAATTTTGAATAAATATTCCTGAACGCGCGTATATTTTTTCTCAGTTTTCCTTGTTGTCACACAAAAGACTGATGCATTTTCTTTGGTTGCTGTTATCATTACCAGTTGCATAAAAATATAGTTACGTAATAACACGCGTCTATGTAACGTACGTTTTATACGTCGTACGAATTAGATTTGCATAAGAATTCAACACAAAAATTTCATAGACACAATATAATAAACTTACTTGAAATTATTCAGAATCACTCAAGTTACTCAGCGATATATTGTGCAATATAACTTTTCTGTACAATAGGAAATACGTTATGTGTTACCTCGGTTTTTGTTTTACAGATAAGTTTTACAGATAATTTATATCATGCGCATGTGACATTGTATTGCAATTATTGAAAAAAGAAACTTACGTAGTCGCAAGGTGCACGCAGAAACTTGCATAATAATATTCTTACCAACTGTGATAAAAAAAAAAAACGTAATGTAACTATGATAGCAAAGTGTTTTTTCTTTTCATGTAGATTCTTGTCTTAGAGATCTGAATTCTAAGTTAGTTTAATTAATCATCTGTGTGTAAAATCAGGCATCACACATTCGAATTTGTGATTCTACTTCTGTAAATTTTTTTCCGCAATTTTTCGATTTATTCGTTCATTCATTTTCAATTTTAATCACCAAAACTATAAGATTTGCCAGAACCTAATTAATGAATTAATTGGACAATTAATTAGATTAATATAATTTAGATTGTTGTATAATTTGTTCATCCTCGAACTCAATTTATCCGTTATATAAACGGGAAAAAAGTTTTCTATGGTTGTTATACGACCAGCGAGAAAAATTTGTGCCGAGTTCACTGAATTTTTCGTTTTGTTAACAAAATAAAAATCTCATTAAGCTTACTAAGATTCTTGCTATAGAAATAGAAGAAATATGTATAAGCTAATCTTCTTGCTATTCTAGCGAATCTTTCTTTCCGTGTGATTTATACGATTTTTTCTTTGAGACTGCGATTTATTGAGGCGATTTGTGATTCTCACCGCAACAATATATTTGCAAAAATACACGCTTTAATTTGCATCGCAGCTTCACTTACTTAATACCAGAACTTGCCGGAAAAAAAAACTGATTATGATAACCGCACGAGAAAACTATATACTTTTTCCGTTTCTTTAGCAACTCTATTATTTTTTTGCGCAGTTTTGCGTAGCCTAGAAATTCTTCCGACGCAATGTAAAAGTTTTATGAATGCTTACTGAATGTTTAAACCGATTAGAGATTAAAGCGAAGATTTCCTTTTATCTTCTTTTTTTTTTTTTTTTTACTCTTATCGTTCTTGCTCTTTGCTTTTGTGACGTAAGAGAAAAATGTAAATAATATAAATACAGGACAATCGAATTCTAAACAATTATCAGTAAAGAGAGAAAGATTCGTTCGGTAAAAGAGAAACATTCAGATTTCGAACATTTTACATTCTGTCGATTTTTTCTCAAATTGTTTTTCACAAATTTCCCGTTCGAATGTATATATTTTTTAATTTCCTAGGTCAAGTATATTTTTTTAATCATTATCTGTAATACAACGACTTTGTAAGTTGCATATATTTGTTATCGAACTGTATATTCGTAAAAAAATCAAATATATCATGCTGCGTATAACTCGGGAGTTGGATCGCTGGATCATTCAGCTGTCTTTCAAAATTACCAGGGCGACCGAGATGCTCGCTTGTTTGTACAACATCAGTTTGTTGTGTGACTTTGCTTTATACTTGAGGTACAGCTTAGCGAGTAATCACGGCGCGCTGAAACGCGGTGTAAACGTCGGCCCCCGGGAAATCTTGAAATCGTTTCAATCGTGGATCACGCAGGCGAGGCCGGCCAGACGGCGGTTACGAAGCACCGGAAGTCCCGGCGCAAGAAAACGAAAAACACCGCCGCCGCCGCTGGTGACTTCAAAGTGCGTTCTCCTCCGTGTTTTTATGAATATTCTCTTTTTTTGCATTTATATTTATTAATTTTCTTGTTTTAAATTTTAATAGCGTAATTATTTTGTCTTATTTTTGTTTTTTTTTTTTAATTCTGTAATTACATTTTGTTTTTTTTGCGGATTCTTGAAGCGAGATAAATTTGTAGTTTACGAGAACACGATGTGTATACAATGACTCATCTTTTTTTTTTTTAGGCAAAGGAAATGGCAAATACTTGCACCGAGTTCCGAAAAGAGATACATAAGTCTTTTATTCTACCAGCAATGCAAATAACGCCGTCTTATTCTGTGACAACGATACAAAACCAGACCAGTTCAACCACAGCAATGAGGCCACGATCTCTTTATACAGCTCACAATTATCATTCTCAGACTGAAGATCTTAATTATCAAGTATACACACTTTAATCTTGAACCTTATCTCTTGTCGTAATTTTGTATCTCATCTCTTCGCACGCAACAACATTCCGTGCAAATCTTCATTAAATCTAATCTTTATTAGATGATGATTGGAGTTATGGATTCCCATTAAATGTCTGATCCATGCTATATAAATCTAATCTATCTTTATTTTGTAATAAAGAAAAAATAAATTTCTCAAGCAATTTCACAAAACAAAGCAATAAAATATACATGTAACTACTTTAAGAAATAGAAATTTCTCTTTTTAAAATATTTAAAAATTTTAATAAGATAAATTTTAAAAAGATAATTAAACACTTAGTTAAAACTTATATAAATATAGATAATATTAAAAAAGTATGAAACCTTATTTAAAAAACCGTTATGTATTTTAAACTTGTTCGAACGCAAATAATGTGATTTCTTAGAGTTAAAAATACACTAACATAGAAGTCACACTATTACAACAGTCAAAAGAGATAAGATAAGATGATAGTAAGGAAGACTTTCTTTCAGAAGTTATAAAATAGTTATATCACATTTTGCTTAACCATTAAAAATGAAAAGTTTTGTTAACATATTTATATAAATATATATGTATATATATATATATATATATATATATATACATGAAAATATATACATAAAAAATAAAATATATTAACTTGATCTCTCATATGTAAGTATTTTCTGATGACCAACCTTTTTACTGAATTCCATTATAGCGATATAACGAACTGTCCAAATATTTTGAGCCTCCAACTGAACAGTGGAATGGAGCAAACGCGTATTCGGGATCGGCAGCAATCTGGCGACAGGGTAGGAAGTCAATCGGCGGACCTTATTACGCGGCTGAGGAAACTTCTATCTACACAGAGAATTGGAGGGAACACGAGGCCGAGGCTAGTGCCGGCGGCGCCGTTACCACCCCTCATGGCACCATATCACTTAGGCTGCACAATAGGATACGCGTGGACATGACCATTGATCGTGCCGTTCGAATTATCAATTTTAAGGTGGCAGCCTATTGAAATATTTTTGCAATATTAATATAAAATAATTATTAAATATAATATATGTACAGGATGTCCGGTGATAGTCGTATTACGGCTCGTAAACAAATAGAGAGTTATATCGAGTCAAACAGTTCTGTGTCATTTTACAAGATTCCTTGCAATATAATTAACGAATTCTTACGGTTAATATCGGATACCTGTATGCATATGATTATTATTTAATAATATATAAAATTTCATTTCTTATATATATATATATACACATCATAGAACAATATTGTTCTATCGTTGAGTGGTTCAGGATCAGCTGCTGCTTTGCTACATCCCAATGGCAGAATATATCAGTATGGTTCTCGGGTAGAAATTGTGGCTCACGATACACACGGAAACAACAAGTTAGTCCCGGTTTTTTTTTTCTACTTATACGCATCTACATTAATTTCGATTGGCTTGTTCCATTAGGTACGCAAAGATGTGGTATAAGGGAGTTAGTTTTACATCGGAACAATGCGCTCTTGTCTATCTCGTAGACACAGCTGGGACCAGAACCACAACAGACTCCTTTTCGGATATGAGCCAGGTAGAATGCAAATAGATACTCATTATAAACAACTCTCTCTCAAATTTTTAGAAAATACTTGAGCTCTGCAAAAAATTTTATATATTTAAGAATAGTTAATATTTTATAGACTTATCGCAATTATAACAAATAAATCACACAGGATTTCTCGTTGAGCGTCTTTTACTCGAACTCTCGTCACGGACTTGCATGTCTGCAAGAAGCTGCGACACATCTTAACACAGCTCAATATTGGCAAACGGAAGAAGGTGTTGAGAACTGGATTATTAACAACGTTAGAATATCACAGACTCCTGATGGTCTTGTCAGGTACTAGCTTCTTTAAATATAAAAAAGATTATGTATGAAAAAAATATTTATATATATATGTACATTCGTTTATTTATAATACACATAATATACTTTAGAAATCCAAATTTTACATACATGTATATAGTATTTTTTAAAATATATTAACTTCATGTAATTAATTCACGATTTTTTGTAGATTAGATAGATCAATTATTTATATACTGGTATATATATTTAAATATATTAGTTTGTTTTATAAATAATTTCTATCATATAACAGGATCGCACGAAACAGCAACAAGTATCAACTGCGTACATCACCTAGTAACGGTACGGCATCGTTGACGACACCGTTTTTGCACTGCACCGCATCTTTGGGTCAGACGTCGCATTTGTTTGTGCGACGTGGCGAGCGTCGTATGCACTATGACGGAACCAGCTTCATTGTGAGAAATGCTGGTCACAGCGCTGGCTTCGACGACAATAATCAGTTAAAAGTCTATTAAAGATAAATCTTGAGAACTTTAAGTCTTTGATAGCGCGTTCTTATGTGAGCATCGATGAACGTATATGATCAACTTTGATTGTGATCGAGCAGATTTCACAAGATTCTCACATCTTCTCTTCTGTGTGACGATTGAATTTTTTTTATCACATCATACATTGTCACTCATGTAAACTCAAGATTCTGTAAAGAATGAAATGTCTTCCTACATAGTACCAGAATTTAGCGACAGAATAAAACTGAAGAGTTCAATATTTGAGAATTTTATCTCAGTTTCAAGAACTTTTTGTTTCTTAAAAAACTGTAAACTAAGAAAATAAGAATTACATCACCGTTTTCTTGAGTTCTTGAAAACCCAAGTTAACCACATTACATTGAATTCTCCAGTTGTAATCGCCGCGCGATCTTATATGTTTAGAGATTTATTTGAATTTTACCGCTTTAGAGTTTAGTAATTCAATCACTTTTGTCCGGTATATACTGGTTTGATGCAGAGAAACGTTTCAATAAAAGATTCAGTCAGTACAAAAAAACATTTTTAATGCAAAATTAACATTTATTTAGTTAGTCCAATCCTCGTACGTCTCGTGCTAAATAATGACGATCAATACACAGAGAGACATACAAATGTTTTATATAAATTTATTTCTTGCCACGTATAAAAATGTTACTATTTAGTTATTTTTTCTATATAAAAAGACGCTCGCACGCGCACATACACACACGCACAACATGTAATAAACATACTCCCACAAACATATATACATACATCTAATAACTCGTGTCTTTGATTATTGATATCACAAGAATAATACCTGAAAAGTAATCTATTGTGATACTGGAAAGTACATTTAAACTGAAAAAAAAAAAAATAATAATAATTTTATATACAGTAAAAAAATGGTAGTTCCGAGTAAAATCACATTTTTTATACAGTAATCACTGCTTCATTGCCATAACTAACTGACAATTGATTGAGTCACTACTGTATTTGTCAATAAGTATCTAAAGTATCTAAAACTTCTTGAAAGGTAATTCTGTGTCACTACTGCTTTCGGAAGAAAGTATAACGTCGACGTCTTGATCTTCTTCAGATTCCGACTCCAGTCCGTCATTAAACGCTCGGCCTATCTTAGCTAGAACAATTTCCTTACGAGTTCGGCTGCACATGTAAGAATTATTACACCCATTAAGCTCTACTTCGTCACAATAATCCCAATACAATTACAGTATAAAACAATAACATGGGTAACATCAAACATACATTATACAAGGTGAATTAGCGTTATGTAAACTTATATCTCGGAAACAAAAAAAAGTATATATATATATATATATTACATTTAAAACATATGTACTATATATTTCACTTACCGCTTTTGATTCTTTTGACCACCTTCGTTCAACGCCGATGTTGGTTTATTAGATTGCGCTGTATCATCTTTTATATCAGTGTCCGTCTGCACTTTGCGAATATTATCAATGACATCGTCAATCATAGTGGCATTGTACAGCTGTAAGCTATCTCCATCCGTATCATATAGAATGTTCTTTTTTTCTTCGTAGATCTTACTTAGCTTGCTGATTGTTGACAGCAGTTTTTCTGGTTCTGCCAGCTCCTTCACTTCTGGCATCACTTTAATATCTAACGTGGGTTTTTCCGCCCTCTTACCGAAATAATTTTCCATGCCATACTTAAAAAAAATAATAATATTCAATGTGTGCAATAAAAAGAAAACCCAAAATAATTAAAAATAAAATAAATCCTCAGTTTGTTAAATTTGATTAAAGAAATAATAAGTACTAAAAAATCAATATTGATATTTTGACAGATAAAATGATGATGATGATTATTATTATCATTACTCTGACAATATACGTACCACATTATCAGCAATACAAAAGTGAAATGCATGATCGACTATTAGTTTGCATATAATGTAGTTAGCATCCAGAAAATCCTCTTTATTGACCTGACTACGCAGCTCCATTAAACAGTTCCAATCTGACAGGGTCATCCTGAACTTCAACTGTTTTGTTGGCATTTTGTAGTAGACTGAGTACATAAGGTACAAAGCTGCAATGCGCTCCTTCAGATTTGTTGCGTTCACTAAAAACTGCTTTGTCACAGAGAGAGCATCTTCACAAAAAGTCAATAGATACACTTCGGAAGGATGATAGCTGCAAATTTTATAATTCTCATTAATCACTTTTGTATTCTCTTATATTATTATTTTTTTTTTGCAATATATAAAATGCCTTTAATGCGAAAGTAGGTGATACGTACGCAAAAACCAAAACAAACTGCATTTCTCTCCATAACTCGCAAAAGTTTTGAAAGTGAGTGTTATAAGACAGTTCGAAGCGCGTTATCAGCGCTTGGCAGTCTGCGCGAAACGCCTCCCTCAATTTTATCTCTATGTAAGACAAAATAAAACAAATATTAACTCTCAAATAAATATTAACCCTTTCGCTGGCGGCAAGATCTAATGCGGGGGCAGTGCGCGTGACATATGGATTTTTGCTTAGCGCGCAAGGTATAAAAGTTAATTAAATTTCTTTTATCACAAATCTTAATCTTTTATTAAATTAAATTTTAAAACAAAGATTATAGAATATCTTGTGAAACATGTGTAACGCTACTTTGACAACAGCCTGATATAAGTTCGCTTCGAAGTTAAGCGCACTATTATTGCAAAAATCACATGTCAACAATCTATATCGCTTACGTTGCGTAGTCGAAAACATCGTTGCGCGTGTTCCGTCGGTGACAAACAACTTTCATTCTAAAATCTAACCGTTTACGCCATTTATTTTGAAGAAATGCTCGCACGCCGAGCTGAAACAGCAGCGTATGTTACGTTAGCAGCAGAATTATACTCCTGACTTTGACCAATGGAATAAGTCAACGGCGCTTTGCGATTGTTGCTTGCGATTGGCGCATATGTTTTCATTGAATTTACAAGAAGAGGCCAATCACAGACGAAGCACTTGCTCTAGAACGCCGAGTTCTGCTCTGAACGCAGCCAATTTTGCAAAGCCAGCGACTCGCGTTTGTTTCTTTGCGACCTAAATGTAGAACGACCTTAACGTCCGATGCTCTCCATGTGAATGCGCACTTAGATGTCGATTTGACTTGTATCGACACATGCTGCTTTTTGCCACAATGAGCCTTTTAAGTTTGACGTTGCGTTGTTTAGATTTTTTTTACACAGGCAAAGCCGACATAGTCTCTTCTTAATTTAAACGTGTAACATGTTGAGATGACTAACGTGCGCGGACTTCAGCTTTCAATCGGTTTTTGGTTCGATGTTTTACTGCGTGTCTTTCTGGCAGTGCTATTCGTGTAAGTTGACGGGAGTTAAAGGAATGTGTGCAAAGAGAAGTAATCGATATATATTACAATCAGTAGATTTTATGTTGTTAAACCTGTGTCTGTACTTTGTGCGTTTGTGTGAATAATAAATAATTTTTGATTTTTTCGAGACCGCCTGTAAAAGCAAAAAAGAATTGTCGCAAAAGGTTGTCGTAAGAATTTTATTATTAATCGAATAAATTGAATAAATTGAAGCTTGGTTTGAATTTTTTTTTAGAGAGCTGGAAAAAGCAGAACCATTTACAAGAAAAATTCATGAAGATGAACTGTGGTTGTACAGAAATCCAAGAACAGAATCTTTTGTTCCAACTACAGTATTATGGGTAGATAGAATTATATTAACAAACAGAAATATTAACATATATGTGTAACGATGTTAGTGATGTGTGTGTAATATAATTAATGCTAAACCAATTATTCTATTTGCAGCCCCTTGTATTTATGATGCCAGTTGCTGTTATTTGTTTTTTCTTTATAATACACAAAGATAAACTTGATCTTCAACAATCAGTATTATCTGTAACATTAGCGCTAGGATTTAATGGTCTTATTACAGATATCTTGAAATTAATAGTGGGTATGTTATCACTTATTATGTCATTTACTACAATGACTAAACAAGTGGAACTTGAATGTATATTTAATGAATTTATTTTTAGTTTGATTTATTTTTAATTGAATTTATTTTTAGTTATTAATATTTAATTTTTTTTTTTTTTAATCACATTCCTGTATTACTGTACGTATTACTTTTAGGTCGTCCAAGACCAGATTTCTTCTGGCGTTGTTTCCCAGATGGACAAATGAATTCAGGATTCAAGTGCACTGGAGATCCAATTGTTGTTAGAGATGGAAAGAAGTCATTCCCAAGCGGACATTCCTCATGTATGTTGATGTTGCTGCAAAAAGACTGCAGTAAAAAAAGCACAAGCCTCTTCAGATTGTGTCAAACAATTTCTATGAATATGTTTGTTTTTTTCAGTTGCGTTCGCTAGTTTCGGATTTATCGCGTTGTATTCAGCTGGAAAGTTGCATACATTCAGTCTAGCAGGAAAAGGACAATCGTGGAGACTGTGCACATTCTTTTTACCACTATGTATCGCTCTTGTTATTGCGTTAAGCAGAACGTGTGATTATCACCATCATTGGCAGGGTAACTAGTTTATCAATTAATTAATATTGTATTAAAAAAAAAAAAATCTATATTACATATATATATATATAAATCTTTCTAATTTTGCGATTTCTTTTTTAGACGTGGTAGTGGGATCAGTAATAGGCTTTTGCTTAACGTACGTTTGCTACAGACATTATTATCCTCCGTTGGATTCGTCGTATTGCAACAAATCATACGCTGCGCTGGGATCACAAAATCATTTGGACGATGTCAAGCTTAACAAGAACGAGCAAATCAAGTGGATATAAACAAGTGGGGACTAATATATACTATTATATATATATATATATATATATATATATATACATATACGCGTGATATAAATTGACATTACTACGTTATAATTTATTATTGTAACTTTAACAATTTTTTGTTAAAGTCTCTCTTTGTGATCTGAATTTTATGTACTGAGATCTAAATAAATAAATGACATCCTCATACGAGCGTATACCAAAGAATATTGACATTTGTGTGTTTTTTTTTCCCCAGATAATATATATATAATTTATACACAAAGGAATACACTGCAAGTGACTCGAGCAAAAGTCTATGAACAATGATTGCAATTCTCTCAAACGTTGATGAGGTTTTTGAACGTGATCGATATGATGAAGTGCAAATTAAAATATCCATCACACGCGCGCAAGACGCCATTCTGGAAGTCGAGTATTCGCGTGTTGTTCTCTTTCGCGCAACTCGAAGCGATCGCTCTGATTCGTTCGTACACGATAAGCAAATCGCTCGCGCGACGTGTCGACCAATCCGCGTGTAATCTACCAATCTCGATTATCGACGAGTCGCGCGCATCACAGAACGCGCCGGAACGCGTCTAACTGCACGCGCGACACGTTCGCGGTGGTTTGTCTCCGTTCGTTCGCTCGCTCGGCCCAGTTCGGCACGGTCTGTGCACGAGTTCGGATTTGTGATAATTTCGTCGAGAGAGAACGTTGCCGACGACACATTGCGCAACTCCACGAAAACTACCGGATACGCACAGATACCTGTTCGCAACTCAGGGAGGGAAATCGGAAGCGCGCGACCCATCGTCCGAGTACCGCGTCCCAAAGTTCCTTCTCTATTCCCGTCACCGAAGTGACACCATAGTTTGTATTCTCTATTGTGTACGCGGTGAAATGTTGTCCCGTCGACTTCTTGTAGTATACGACGAGGACTCGTAGTGTGAGCGTCGTCGGATTCACTAAGAACGCGGAGTTGCTTTCACGTTTTACGCGATTGCACATACATATTACATATATTCACACACACACACACACACACACACAAAGAAGAGATATATACTTCTCTCGCGCGATCGTTCTCAACGTTTGGGACATCCCTCTGCGGAATCTCGTCTCTCTCGCCTGTGTGCTTTGCTCGCGTGAGGGAAGCGTGCGAGGCGGAGTCGTACGTTCCACGTACGTGGCGCGGCAAGCAAGAGGATGATCAACATGGAAACGGATAAGATTATCGACGACACAAACGCCAGTTTGCAGGTGAGCAAAAAGTTCGGAGTTTATTACACTCGGCCGAGTCATCTTTTCGTTGCGAAAAAAAAACTACCGCCATCTTGTGCCTTCTCGCGATCGTCCGAATCCGTTTGTCGCACGTGTTTCTCTACCTCTCGCTTCCCCAAGAAGCCGAGAGATTGTATATTACGGAGTCTGAACTTGAATTATACGTGTGAATCGCGAGTGTCGTTTGTACGTATCGAAGAAAAAAAAACAAAACAAAACAAAAAAGAGAATCGGAGCGATTCGATCGAAAGGCACAGATACTTACACGTCGAGTGTTTATATATTGGTCAACACACATATGATCATTATCGTTCTTCTAATGAAGCAAAGATACAGAGAAAGAAATTTTTTTGTCTTACGTCACAACTGACTTCGTAGCGAAATTACTTTCGGAATTGTAACAACGCGTTTGTAAAAATCCGTTTTCGTCTTTACTTTCGCGTTTTGTTGTAAATTTTCTTTGTATCAAAATTCGCATGTAATTTTCCGTTTCTGGATACAAAAATTGCACGAATATTCGTGAGCGAAAGAAGTTGGAGTTTTCAATGAAAAAAAGGATGAAAATTAGATCTTGCATATGTAACAATTATATATTCGGCAAGTAGATAATACTTTGTTACAAATTGCTTTCTCTCTCTTTCTTTCTCTCTCTCTCTCACACACACACAAACACAAAACCGCCTTATATATTCGAGTTTTTATTTAAATCCAGGATCCTTGGCGCGATGCCTTTTATAGGTCGTCGCGATCGTACGATACTACACATGTATGACGTGTGTATGTTAAGTATTATAAATTCCTTGACATTCATTAAACTGCCACTTTTCGTATTATTGTCGTCGTGATGTCTAAATGTCGACGTCGTGACTTGTGAGAGAAACAGCTAACCGGGCGTCGAGCCATGTCTTTTGTGTGTAAGCACTTGCACATCTGTGTGGGTGTGTGCGCGCGATCGGTCGAAATATTTATTTGTATTTTATCAACGCCACACATGTATTTGTGTATTAATTTACGGATTAATTATTTTTGTTTCTTGATATTCACGAATGTGCGAACAATTTTCAGGTGGCGTGTGTGTTTTGCTATTCCGTTCTCTTCTCGCTCTTCCTCTTTGCGAGATTTAATTTCGAATGCGTGACTAGCTGGAGAAACAAAAAACGTGACATTATCTCTCGAATCTGAGATGACATACATTTCGTTTCGCTGAAACCCTCAGACTGTTGTCACTAACTGGCACCAGTGCGCAATCGATGGTTAAGCATTCGTCTGTAGAATTCTTTATATTTCATTTACTGAACTTCGATCATTCGCAACTTCGTTGTACTCGTATTTTCTTACCGTTTTGTTTGTTCGAGAAAATTCATCAATTACTTCGATCGTTGTTCGAAGAATTATCAACTTGCTCTCTCACAACATCTCTCGTTTTTTTTATTTTTCCTTAACCTTTGGACGGATCTATTTGTAAATCTTGTTGGTTGTGTAACACGCATGTAATAAATATTGGGACAAATTGATTGACAATTCCGCCATAGGCAATTAATCCACCTACACATACACAATTCATCTGCACGTGAGTGCGATACGTATGGACCGTGCGGCGCGATAACTGTCATTCCTCATAATTACATACATTAAGCCGCGCACAAAGAAAGAGAGAGAGAGAGAGAGGAAGGGGAAAGAGAGAAAGAGAAGTACACCGGAAGTGCACCTACAACTTCTTATCCTGCGCTCGCATGACGTTCCCTCCTACGCTCATTGCGCTCATAAAACATGTACGGTTCTAAACAAGCTGCCGTGTGTGTACTTCCCCATGACGAGGAATAGACTAATGAGTTCCAGTCATTTTTTTTTTCTTGAAAAAATAAAATAATTCTCGAGTTTTGATCATTTTGTCGTGTATATACAATAGATTTCGCTTTTAATTTTTTATTCACAGTATTCAAATCGACTCGATTTTCCTGCATTTGTGATGCGGAGAATTCACCTTCGCGATTTCCGTTTTTATTTCTCGTCGATAAATAACGCGAGCTTTGTTTCCGAGCTTTTGAGCGACCGGGGCAATAACGGAGGAAGAAAGAAAGAAAGAAAGAAAAAAGGAACAAATTGCAAATCCTTGAAGCCTAGAAGGTCGCGCGCGAATTTACCTGCGTCAATATCCACGGGTTTCGGATATTGCTGTCGAGCGCTAATGTGCGATGTAACGAGCTGATATTTCAAATCATTCGCTTCCGTACTGTCGTCGATGATACATATCACCCATTTTCCGTTCTGTGCACAAAGTGCGAAAGTCGATCAATAAAGAACGAAAACTTATCCTTAAAAGATAGATACGCGGCAATGGTGTTATTTTATTTCGTTTTTTTTTTCCTAACGATCGGGAGAATTTGTATTATTCATTGCAGTTTTTGTGCGGCGGACAATTTTTTTTTTTTTTTTTTTCACATTTTTTTCCGAGACAATTTGCATGAATCAAATGTGCAAATAATGATCAAATAACATGATAATTGCTTTATAATTGTAGTTGTGTGCAGTATGAAGCACTAATTTTCCAAACCGGTTTTTCTATCGTATCCAAGTTGCGTATCAAGTGCAATTTTGCAACGCAAAACCTCATCAAAAAATAGCTGCATCAAATCCTTTTGTATTTCATTTAATTCGGTTTCAATTGTTATTGCGAGCTGCAATGAGCAGCAATCGCACTTCGCTGCTGGTATTGTTGCGCATATATTGTGCAAAAAAAAGTGCATATACCGTAACAAACAAACAAACAAACAAAAAATGTTTGCGATCAAACGGAAGCAAATCGCCGTTTTATCGTTTGCGAACGGAAAGTCTGCGGCGAGATTTTGCGCGCGCGGTTCTCGGGACGGAAAGTCACCGTGTTCGAATCGGCGAGAGGTATAATAAATAAAACCAGGAAGTCACGTGTAGCGAGTATGAATTCGCGTTTCACGGCCGAGGATGTCTTTGCGTAATGGCGTATATACACATGCAAATCCGCGTGGCAATGTCACGCGGGAGTTGCTCCCTTATTACCGAAGGCGAGACGCGTTTCAGTCGAGTCGAGATAAAAGACACTGATGTGAGAAAGAGACAATATTGCAATTGAGTCTGTTCATCTGTCTAGGTTAGGATTAGATTAACAAAACGAGATCGGTGCGTTTCTATCTCGCATTTGGATAAACTCTGGGCTTTTTTTATTTTCGTAGAAAAAAATAATAATTTAAAAAAAAATTTTTCGAGAGTAGTGAGATCAAGTTTCTCTTTAGGTTTTAAAATCTCACGTTTCTTTGATTGCTCGACATCTCGGATTTTTGGAAAGAGAAGTGAGATCAAAGTTTCTCTTTGGGTTTTAAAAACGTTACGTTCCTTTGATTGTTCATTTTGTCGAGCACCTTATCGAACAATCGAATTTCTTACAGGCTGTTGTTAAACATTTTCACGCACTTTGTGTACGCACTTTTCGGTCTTTCTCATTTAAAAAGCTGCGACGATTCAAAAAGTCGCGATTCTTCTTAGACCTTCAGAAGTTGACGACCTCTTTGCTGCCGGAATAGACGAGCGAATTTGCGAGGCGAAAACCTGTTTCGCGACCTATTCCGCGAAATCGCGCATACACCACACACGGTCTTGCGATTTATTGTACTTCCCTCGCGAAAACAAATTCAACGAAACGTTAAAAGAGACAAGAGGTTATTCTTTCTTTGAATATAAATTAAAATAAAATAAAAAAAAAAAAAAAAAAAGAACCGAGACATGTGGCATTTCGAGACTGTGTAAATATCTCTCTATTTTTTTACTTGCGCACACTGAAAGGATAACTAACACCAAGGTTCTTCACACATTTTTACTTTCAACTTGATAAAAAAAAAAAAAAAAAACAGAATATCGCACGTATCTGCGATACAATTTGAAAAACCATAAAATTTTTTGGAGAAGCTTGTATATATAATTTGGTTTTTAGAAATTGTGTTCTCATGCGATAAGGATCGATAAGATTATTAATATACTGCCAGTATACTCTATTCGCGACGCCTTACTCTATTACTTGCACTTTGGACATGGCAACGAGAGAGCGCGCGAGCACGGAAACGACATCCAGGAAGACAAAAGAATCAGGAGAGCGTAGATTCGACACGAGTTCGCGATACCGTTACGTTGTCGAGTAGCGTTTTCAGGTGATCGCGCCGCTAGACTCGTTCTTCTTGTACACTTCGTCATACGAGGGGGATATCCGCGACAGAGTTTATCTCACAACGGGAGATGTTCACAATAGGATCAGCCGTAACGTGTTTTTCATCCCTCGCGAGACTCTTATTCGGACCGTTAAACTTCGTGTCTGTTATATTTTTTAATATAATGACACACACACACAAAAGCATTTTGGCGATAACGTCATCGGGAAAGATGTAGTCACGTTTTGACTACGAATTTTATGTTCAGCGAGAGAAAAAAGCGTTTCAAAAGTAACGCGATCAGTAAAACGTAGAAAACGATCCTTGAATTTCGTAATAACAGCTTTCGTCGAGTTTCTCATTGGAAACGTAATATGCATGTAATAAAAAAAAAAAAAAGAAAAGAAAAAAGATCGCTGCACACCGATCACCGTTGTTTCCCAGTCGGTTTTTGCGAGAATTTAATCTTCATTAACAAGCGTTTAACGCGATACGAGGTCTTTTATGACGGTTTTCGCTTCCTGGGATAGAAGAGAGAGACGCAAAAGTGGGTCAGGCGCAAAATATACGATTAGCGTTATATACTCTGTACTGCAAATCGCTGCGCGCGCGTTGGCTTTTGACTATAAACGGATTTTCGTGCATATCGTGTGACACACTTGGGAAGGCACGTATGTGTGTGTGTGTGTTACACAGGAGTTTATATTATATAAATACATACATTAAAAGATATATATACATATCGTGTTATTCCGAGAGTGTCTAGAATCGATAGAAAGTGTTGCATTAATCACGTGACGTTTTAATTTTGCGACAATTCAAATTAAATCTTGCGTTAGTCACATCGGTTTAAAAACTATAAGTCTAAGTTTATTATTTGTACAAATATTTTAGAAATGGATCTGGTTGTAATTTTCTATTAAAATATAGTGAATTTCACGTAGTACATGGCCGCGCGCTCAAGCAGAAATTTTTACAAAAGAAACGTAATGTCAGAAATATCACCGAGAGAATTATGTAAATAAATTGTGCGCAATATATAATTAATTCATTTTTTTTTTGTGTTACCATCCGCTCACTTGATTCGTTTTGACTTATCCTATCGTTTGTTTTCACATTGATTAGATATCTGAGGCCAGAATTCATTGTCCAATCTCATTGCAGTTCTGTCATGTTTATCGTGTCTCTTAATTTTTATCTTGAGTTGTTCTATAGCATCACTAAAAAGATTCGTTATAGCATCTTAATCAAAACTTAATCTTAAATAAAAAAAATCAAACCGCAAACATAATATCAGGACGTTGAACTGTTGTATCTATTCAATTTTTTAATTGTCGAACGTGCAGACAGATGATGTAAAATTCTGCAAAATTTAATTGCAAATTTATATCATTAAAAAAAATGTAATTTGATTTTTTAACATATTAAGTTCGGCGGATAAACTTCTTAATAATGTTACGTGTTTCGTTTTCCGGTGATTGCGGGACGCGCCAGTACACCGTGTCGGGCGGAGTTGAGAAACACAATGTGAAAACGGCATGTGAAAACGCTTCAACACTCTCGCACTGCATTCTTTTTTTTTTTTTTTTTTTTTTTTTTTGTTTGACAATAACTCGCTGTCAACAATCGCAACGCGCTGGGAATCCTCTTGCGTTGTATTTTGCAGACGCAACTTTCTCCGCGCGCGTAGAAACACGTGGATAACCCTTTCGATTACAAAAATAACGTCCGTTTTGTACTGTGTATGTACCTTTCAATTCCACGATAAATTCATCGCCAGTTGAGGTTGCTAAGGTTCACGAGGAAATGTACATACGTATACATATATACACAATGTAAGATGATAACGCGCCGATAACGCGCGCATCCGCTTCGCTCTCGAACAGTTGGCGGAGAAAGGCCTTTCGATTATTAGAAACGAAATGAATTTTTTGTTTTTTCACGACAAAGAGTAAATTAGATCGATTTTGAACGAGATCGCGGTATTGTGTTTCTAAAAAAAAAAACTCGGCGTGAGAATGATAGAATATATTTGCATCGAGAGGAAAAGGAAAACACAAAGAATTCGCGTGAGAGATTTATTGGCGCGCGCGTGCGCGCATTTACTTTTTCTTTGTGGGCGTTTATTTTGAGTTTTCGGAACAGTTATATTCCTGGCGATGGTTCCGCGTCGACGTTGTGCAAATTTACAATAGGGCGTCGTCGAATTAACGTCGGATTAACGCGATGTAATGTATATCATATATTGACTCGAATTATCTAATCTGATTGAATATCAAAAATGATAAACGCGATAACATTTTGATGGACACAAAATTGCGTTATTACACTTAAGAAAAATATTCACGGTCTTGCAGTAATTTTTTTTTTTTTTTTTTTTTTTTTCATTAATATGATTTATATTGCGCAATTTTTTTGTATATTTCTTATTATAAGATAAAAAACAACAGGCCTTAAAAAGATACGGATCTTCCAGATCCAGCTTACACCTCTCTGAATCATGAAACTTAATGACTAGCTTTTTATTATATTTTCTCTTTTAAAGATATTTTCCCCTTCCTTTTAAAGATATTTTTTGACTCTGTCTTATCATCTTTATACTTTGACAATGCTCAATTGTATTGTGTTTGTCGTGAGAAAATGATCGCATCAATAAGATGCTGCTTTTGTGGCTGCTTTAGTGTGTCGACTTTGAAGTCATGGTTTTCTAATTTATCAGTTATTGTGAGTATTTTGACCAATAATTCATTTTTTCTTATCTATTATTTTTTTATAAAAAAAAGATTTTAACCATTGACTTTCGTACTCGTATTTATATTTCTATATCTTATATCTATTGTAATCTTGAGTATAATTCTTCTCTCTCTCTCTCTCTCTCTCTCTTTATATTATGTAATTTTAACAATAATTAATTTGGTGTAGCTGAAGATGATCACAATTAAATGATTGAAACGTCCTGAAGAATAGTTGCGTGAACTTATTTACTTTTTAAACCGCCTCCATCTGTGGATTGCAAGCGCGCTGTAAGGTCTTTTATAACGGATATTTAATCTTTTTAAGGCCTGTTGTTTTTTTATCGAATTATCTAATCTGATTGAATATCAAAAATGATAAACGCGATAAACGATAACATTTTGATGGACACAAAATTGTGTAATTATTACACTTGAAAAAAATATTCACATTCTTGGAATAATTTTTTTTTTCCCGTCAATATGATTGATATTGCGCAAAATTTTTTTATACTTATTATGTACATCATTATTATATATACTTTAATATTGTAATTCTTGTACTTTTGATACAATTAATGCAATGTATATCTTCTCTTTCTGCGTAAAGTTTTGCTATATTCATGTTAGGTTTAAATACGAAAGCGCTTATGCACATGTTGGAATATATAATAGAAAAAACGGCCGCGATAAAGGATACACTCGAGGATCAGAGGTGTGATCGATATATTCTCTTTTATTATTAGCTCAAGTATACCAATAATGAGAGACGATGGTCTTTCATTATTATAATTTTGTATCGCGTGTTATCGCGACAAATTGGACAATCGTGACAACGAATATAAGTAAAGTCGACAATAAGGATGGAAACAGTGAAAGTACAGACGCGTATGCAAACTACTTTCCTTCGTGAAAAGTGTATTTTAGCGCGTTTTTTTTTCTCGCGCGTGTCTGAGTTTCCGTTTAAAATGTGATTAGTCACATGTTTAAATCGCTACGTCGTCAACAATCTCACACTCATCGTACGTGTGTGAACGCATAAAATTTACCTCTTGACGCAGAGATAGCATCGCGCTACTTGCTTCGACGACGGTCGTATTTGCATTCATGAATTAATAAAGCACCAACTTTCTGTAATGCGATTAGCATTTGAAACGTGAAAATTTTAATAACGCTCTTCGTTCGCGTAATCGCTCGCTAAAAAAAAAAAAAAAAAACGACCGTATCTATTTGCGCGTCACTTAAGATACGATTATGAGACGATTGCAAAATTAACGGGGAAAAACAAGATGTTCGCACATAAGCCGGGGCGCGCGCACACGTAAACGAATTAATTTATAAAAGGCTTCGTGCGAGAGATTGAAGCGAGCGCGAAGAGAGAGAAAGAGAGAGAAAGAGAGAATGAGACAAGCGAGGTCAAGTATCCGGTACTTCGCTTTACCTCGGGATGATGAATTATCCGAGATTTAAGCTTCGCAAATATATACGGATTATATATAAACTCGTCAAATCTCTATTAAGTCTCAGGCATTTTCTATTTATGAGGAAACTTTGAGGGATTTTGAGTAGTTCGTAGAATTTATCAGTTCATACATATGTACGTACGTCTGTTATTTATTAACTTTATTTTAAGTATATTTTAACGATATTTTAAGAATATTTTAACGATATAATATCGATTATTCTATTTATATCATTAATGTGGTATTGATGAAGCGATAAAAAAATTTTGGACATCAATATAAAATGACTTTTACACACGATCTCACATCATTCGTGCATTTGGCTCTCGATTATATTTTATCTCTAATTAATGTTTCTGTGATTCTGAGAATTATTCCGATTAGAGATGCGAGAATAGTAATATTATCACAAGCTACGCGAAAGTGGAAATAATATATATATATATATATATATATACATATATTTCAGATTTGCAAATTTTGTAATTATTACAATCGAATTCTCGGTTTCCCTTGAGACTGGTGTGTTCGAGCGCAAATGTCCTACACTGTGTAACGTGATTGTGACCTGATACATAGACATACAGGCGGCTATAATCGCACAACGATACATGTCGATACGACAATATACATACGTTGCTCGGTGATATTTTTAGTCACATTTATTCGCGCTCCGATTACTTAGCGCATCGCCAATCCAGTAAGAGTAAACGTCATGATCTCGAACATATATATATATATACACACACATATAGTATAAATATATTGTAGTTATACTACGTCCCCGTTTTCCCGTGTTGACGGAATTATTAAGCGTTAATAATTTCTTTGTTAATTAGTCTGCATTTTAATGTCCTTCAAGAATCTGTTCGATAACCTCAGTGCTATATTCGATATTTTGTTGCAATTTTGTGTATATTTTTGTGGCGTGAAACTGTACATAAAGTAAAATATCGAATGATTGGCATCTTTTAAAGACCCCCCTGTCAATATTTTTTCAAAATCATCAACCAAAAGATTCTAAAATAAAAACTGTTGCTGTACAAAATTTAAATAAACCCATCATGATTTTAAATAAAACAACCATAGACAAAAATGTTAACACTTAAAAAAAATCAATAAAGTGCCACAATCACATTGAAAGAATTCCAACTACAAGATTACTCTAATTGTTAAAAATTTGTTGCAGTATCAGATGACGATTCTGTACGATCCCAGCTGCAAAAAGGAGCCGTCTACGGGAGTGTCGGCGCAGTACGGACAGGAGAAAGAGATTTGTATGAAGCTGTTCGAAAGATGGAGCGAACCGGAGCAAGTGCACTTTGTTGAACAGCTGTTGGCACGTATGTGCCACTATCAGCATGGACACATCAACGCGTATCTCAAGCCGATGCTACAGAGAGACTTTATCTCCCTTCTGCCAAGTGAGTAATCAAATATCACGTTTACGCGCGTTCTGTCTTGTTACCCATTCTTCACATGCCTGATTAAATACCTGGAACGGTTTTTTTTAGCCATGTTACTGTAATGATATCGAGTGTTTGTTTTACTCAGAAAAAGGACTGGACCACGTGGCAGAAAGTATCCTTTCGTACTTGGACGCAAAATCGCTGGTCGCCGCCGAGCTAGTGTGCAAGGAATGGCATCGAGTGATTAGCGAAGGAATGCTGTGGAAGAAGCTGATTGAACGGAAAGTTCGAACGGATTCGGTCTGGAGAGGATTAGCCGAAAGAAGAGGATGGTAAGAAAGACTTCTCCATCTATTACTCGTAAAACATTTTTTGCATACCTACTAAATAAAAGTATCTCAACAGATTTTTTCGTTAATTTATTGTTAATTTATATAATTCACTTTTTTCAGGATACAATATCTCTTTAAACCGAGACCGGGCGAGAGTCACCCCAATCACAATTTCTATAGATCTCTCTATCCAAAAATCGTCAAGGATATCGAGAGTATAGAGAACAACTGGAGAATGGGCCGCTTCAATCTTCAGAGAATCAACTGCCGTAGCGAGAACTCGAAAGGTGTCTACTGCCTACAGTACGACGATCAGAAGATCGTTTCCGGATTACGAGACAACACGATCAAGATCTGGGATAGGAACACTTTGCAGTGCATCAAGGTGTTAACGGGACACACTGGTTCCGTGCTTTGTCTGCAATACGACGACAAGGCCATAATATCCGGTTCCTCGGATAGCACCGTGAGAGTTTGGGACGCCAACACGGGCGAAATGGTCAACACTCTGATACATCATTGCGAGGCGGTGTTGCATCTCAGATTTAACAATGGCATGATGGTCACTTGCTCAAAAGTCAGTTGAAAGAAAAATTGATATATACTTTTGCTTATAATTTTCATTCTTGTCACTGATACAACGATTGTCATTTGCAGGATCGTTCAATAGCAGTCTGGGATATGACATCACAGACAGAGATCGCGCTGAGAAGGGTGTTAGTGGGACACAGAGCAGCAGTGAATGTGGTCGACTTTGATGAAAAATACATAGTTTCTGCTAGTGGTGATAGGACTATCAAAGTATGGAACACGTCCAACTGCGAGTTCGTGAGAACGTTGAACGGGCATAAACGCGGTATCGCGTGTTTGCAATATAGGGATCGTTTAGTTGTTAGTGGTAGTAGTGATAATACCATACGGCTGTGGGATATCGAGTGCGGTGCGTGCCTACGTGTTCTGGAAGGGCATGAGGAGTTAGTGAGATGTATTCGATTTGATAGTAAACACATCGTCAGCGGCGCTTACGACGGGTACGTATGTGGAACTGCAAGTGTTCTTGATTCTATCGCCTTTTGCAACCGCAAATATACGCAATTTGCAGGTGTCATGAAAAATATATTATTTAGAAAATATAAATGTTTCCACTAATCTTCGAGAATCTTTTTACTGTCGCTTATGTAAATATTGTTTTTATTTAGCAAAATAAAATTAATATGTTTTATTTATTTGAATATTTGTATCTTATTTTAGTATTTCAGCACGTACAAGAGACACAAACTTTTTGATTTTAACATTGATAATACAAAGACGAATTAAATTAACAAAATTTAACAAAAAGAAAATGCTATGCAACTCTAATCTATTTTTTATTATATATTACAGCAAAATAAAAGTCTGGGATTTGGTAGCCGCGCTAGATCCTCGTGCCATCGCGAACACGTTATGCTTGCGCACTTTAGTGGTAAGACCTGTTTTGTTTATATATATATTTAACACTTTTTGTATCAAATATTCGATATTGATGTGATTTACACTTCTCATCGTAGGAGCATACCGGACGCGTATTTCGCCTTCAGTTTGACGAGTTCCAGATTGTCTCATCGTCGCATGATGATACGATACTTATTTGGGATTTTCTCAATTATACTCCGTCGAATGTTTGCAGCGGGCGTGTACCGATGGATGGGGCGCCAAATCAAGCTGACACTAGATCTCCTTCGCGTAAGTGTGTATTACATATATTCTACTACTAGTTATCTACCAAATTGTATAGATTTTTCATTGTAACAAAATATTTTTGCAGCATTTGAGTGACGCAACCGCATGGAGATTTTTTTAACGTGATGGAATTGTAAGTACAATTTATGCGAAATATTTAATTTATAAGTAGATTATATATGTGCCAATTTATATGACCCATATTATTTATTTGAAATCCTATTTTTCAGCTTCTAAAAATAACGGGAAAATGAATCGTGGAGCGTAACCGCAAAATTTTGTATTTCAGACAAGAAGTTGGTTAGTAAATGGATTCAATGTGTTCACGAAAATGTACGCAAATAAAATGAGATACAGTCGTTGATGATCCAGTGTAAGCAGCAATGAAAATATCCAACAGCAAACTTAGTGATTAATAACTGACTTTGGTTTGCTAGACCAGCAAAAAAAGAAGAAATTTCCTTGAAGAATAGGATAATAAAAAAAAAAAAAAAAAGAAAAACAAAAAAAGAAAAAAAAACAAATTCTGTGCTGAGAGACTCGCATATTAAAGTAAAAATTATAACTTACAAATGCGCTTGTGACACACCGCGTTTAGAAACGATCAGTGTGTTTAAAAGCCGCCGTACATCCCATGGATGTAAACGTTTCGTCGTCGTCGTCGTCGTCTGCTTTGTCTATAATTGGAATTCTACACTATGACATATAATAGAAGCCAAGACCATTTTCTTATAGTGAAAAAAAAAGAAAACAAAAATAGTAAAAAAAAGACACACGATACATAATAAAACGAAATTTGTTTGGGGAGGCTGGATATTGCACTTAAATAAGACGTTAGATGTATTATATAGTAAATTAATAATTTTTTTATATAATTAATTTATGAAGAGAGTAAGAAAATCATAGCGTTGTTTGGGGGGTACTTATCTTGTGTAAATGTGCTATAAAACAGAAAAGCGGTTGAAGATCCTCGTTTTGCGTCAACAGTTTGTACGAAGTGTTACATATATGTCGCTCGCTAGAAACTGCGAAACGATTAGTAGTGATTAAAAAGTGTATAACAATGTTTTGTAGACATTTAAACTCAATTAACTTTATAAATTTTATGAAACTTATTGGTTGTTTGGAAAAGAGTGAGTGAAGAGCCGTCAATCTCTGCACAGCCGTTTGGTACAATACCATTTGCATTTACAAAATATAAAGATCATTACGTCAGAATGTAAATATTATCTTATTATTCATACATAGACAAGTGTAGTGTGTGATCCTCAAAAAAAAAAAAAAAAAAAAAAAACGATCTTAGTTTATTGTGAAAGACAAAAAACCAATCGTTATTATATCTTGACTATCGATCTCACTTAGATCATTTTATTCATACATAATTTTGTGTGTATACAATATAGGTTTTTATATTTACATTGGCAATTTTATTTTGAAGTATTCTATATTGATAAATACTCTTCTTTAAGAATATTAATTCTGCGGTGATACATATACAGAATGTAACAGGATAGGTGCAACTAAAAAAAAGGATTTTTTGTGCAAAATTATAGAATACAACAGAACTTCAGTAATTTCGAGCATCGTAATTTCGATTTCTTTTTTATAGAGACAGGCCAATAAATTCCTCCACTATTGATCATTTCCCCGATCTTAAATGACTGCGTAACTTGTAAAATGCGCGTCTATCCTCACTCTAAGTGTCTAAGAGAAAGAGAAATATATATCTTTCATCTCTCGCTACAAGTTGGTCGCTAACTGAAAGGGGAAGAAGATAATTCTAAGAAGAATCGGTCCTATGCGTTCGAAATTATTGGAGTTCTACTGTAACATGTTTTTAATGCGAGGTCCGGTTTTAAAAAAATTTGATTTAAAAAATTGAAAAACTGATATCGTGCTGTTTGTTACGCGCTTAATTTATTAATATACATTTAAGGAAGGACACTCCATTTAATAATGCAAGTTAAAATTTAATAGTAAAGTTATGTGTATACACATTATATAAAAAAGTTTTGAAAGTCTAATTGAATGGAGTGCTTTAGTTTATATATAATTATTATTGAAATACATACATTTGATATATGATACACAAAGTTATTAAACTTCAATTGAATTGTAAAAAGAAGTAAATAATATATCGAGTTTTTAATTTTTAAAATCGACGTTTTGAAAAAACTAAATTACAAAAAAATTTATTTACTTATCCTGTAGCGCATTGTATATATTTCATGAACATATTAAGAAACACTATATATCGGCACTGACCGGCGTATGTTTTCAATTTTCGAAATCGGATTAGCAAAATTTTTTACTTGATTGTTCGTTTCTGAATATTTATGCAGTATATAGATAGTGTCTTCAAGATATTTCTTCAAAATTCGCTGATTCTTCAGCCATACTGCACAATTATCCAGCGAACAAAGCGACTAACTAAACAAAATTTCGCCACCTCTCGATTTTGAAAAAGGTGAAGGCATGTTATGTGTGTCGGTTGCTGTACACAATTATCGAACGCAGTTAAATAAAACATTTGCTATTTCGATATTTTATATTTCTGTACATAAGTGATTAAAGTCCATATACGTAGTAACTTAAGTGGCAGCACTATAAAACATTCAAATAAATGTGACATGGAACAGTTGCGCTTCGGAAATGACACACACATATAAAAGAATATAATATTATGTATAATCCAATATATATATATATATATATATATATGTATATATATATATATATATATATATATATTATTTTATGTACAATATATGATATTAGTAGCGAATATTATAAATTCGTGCTTACGGTTCGCGAAGTGATATAATTCCATATCATGCAACACTTGGAACGATATTAATATCTTCAGATATTTGATAATATTAAACATCATTGCAATATTAACATCATGTGAAAGTGTTAAATATTGATAAAAAAAAAAAACGTAAGAAGAAAATAAATAAAAATCCGGATTATACGGTTCCGAATATGTACGTCCGTTGAAAATATTGTGGTCAGTAAAACACACAAATATGCAATCTAATATAATAATTACTTACGGACATGTGTGTGTCAATAAAATACGATGTGTCATACAGAACAAACAATTTGTCTCACGGGAAATATATATATATATATATATTTCAAAAAAATATAACGTTACAAAATTGACTCGAACGTTTCAACTATACCTACCTACCTACGTTAAAATATATTCACACGTTATTGGAAGGGAGATCAAATCTCACTTCGATATGTGTGTAATATTAATCTGCGAATTTTATACGAACTATATGTGAACTGAACGAGTCACGTGTGCTGATATACATGTGAGATAAAAAAAAAATAATAATAAAAATAAAAGACAGTATTAAATTTACATCTAAATGCGGAAAAACTCGTTTATTCGTATAAATGTGAGAGAAAAAGAAACGCATGTAGATACAACAGATATTTGTATATAGTTCATTCGCGGTGAAGACGAATCTATATATTGAATGAGACAAACAAAAAACGGGACAGAAGTAAAACTCTGATGAACTACAACAAATTCACATACAGATACCATAACATAAAACAAACTCATCATGTTGATAGAAAATTTTTGTATAATTTTGAAGTGTGGTTGTGTATGTGTGTGTGTGTGTGTGCGCGCGTGTGTATACTCTTTGTAGAGAACATAAGTACATTTCTTGACTTTGAAATCTATTGTGGAATCTTCGATAAACAGAGAATAAACAACAATGATATCATACAGCAAGACATTTTTCACGAGCATTTAGGTTCTCCATTGTCCTTCCGTTATCTTGGAGACATACGTGTGCGTAACAGATATTATCAAGATACGATTGTTCGCTCTGTGTCTTCCTGTGTTCCTATCGGGATAAAAAGAAAAAAAAAAAAAAAAAACACAAACCAATGTTTCTTGTTTAAATCGAAAACCGAAAGAGTTTTTGTTTCAAACACGATACATGTAACTTCTGTTACATTTTTTTCTACAAAAATTGTATGTATTTATACTGAAGTTTCTTCTTCGACGAACGTTTGAATAAAAAAAAAATAAAAAAAAATAAAAAAACAAACAAACAAACAAAAATCGTTCAAATAAATGTGAAAACATGTAAAAGCCAAATATTTGAAGATATAAGATTATATAAGTAGTTAAGAAACAATTACGTGAACTTGTAATTTTAAGATGACGCATCACAAATTTGTGGGCGCGTTCGTAATTATTGTCGAGAATGCCACTAACAAAAAAAGTGAAAAAAGATATCCTTAAAATATTGTGATGCTTTATTGTTATTGACATAAAAATCTTCGTGTATAAGAATAACAGAATAGAGAGGATACAAAGGCTGTGCAAAAGCTATATTCGAAATACAATACCTACACACAAGAATGCTACAGGGAATTTTTTATGGATGAAATCCATTATTGTATTTATCCTTCGCATACACGCATGTTCAATATATAAATCGCCCTAGAAAATCTTGCTATCGAATTGAGTTGTTGAGCAAAAACAAATATAAGCACTCGTCAAAGAGATAATAAATTAATTAATTAAAAAAAAACACGCGAAATATCCCTGGACACTCTTTAAAGGCCATTTTTTTGGACCAGCTTGAAATAATATATATATATATATATATATATATAAATATATAAAATAAAAATTGAAAGTTCTTATATTTATTACATTTGCAACAGCTTATCAAACTGTGTGCTCCGAAATTTTGTTAATAAATTTTGAAATTGTGTACATTTTTTTTATTGATCGCATGAATATTATTTCCCCTTTTTTCAGGTAGTGTCTTTGAGTGAAAACGGTAAAAAAAATGTATTTCCTTCAAATAATGCAATTTTACAACGTGTATAGAGCAATTATTACAACGTTAAATATTCGAAGCTAATAGTGCAAATTTTTCTGTTATAGTAATTGAAAAATATACGCTTGTGTCGACGTTTTTCTCGTCGTGTGTAAAATTTGAAATCAATTTTTCAAATTGTTTTCGATCAACAATTGGCGACAAAGATACAGACTTTATTAAGTATAACGATATATATACATATGAAAGGGGGAAATTTTATCTTCATTGTATCCACAGTGACAGTGTTTTTATCATACTTTATCAGAAGAAAAATGCTCATTTTTTTTATTGACAGAATTACATCTTTTATGCGCCGCACACACACGTTGCACATTCGCAAATATCGCGTTTTCATGAGCACCACGTGACGGAGAGACTTGCGTTCCGATATTCGCTTCGTCAGTATTGAAAAAAACTATAGCACATGTGACGTGAATGATAGATCTTTGATAGCGAATAGCATTCGAAACACGCAACCAGAGACAATTGGTCGCGTTGCGCGGTTCCGAAAATTGTCGACGCTATACGCGCAAAACACGGGACGGAACGGGACGGGAAATTCGGGGCAGAGCAGCATGTGATACTGGCTTCATCTCGTATGTACGTAACGTATTATATAGATACAATACGAGGCTGCGAAAATGGCGGACGAACAGGTGAGTCGCCGATCAAAATAACATGCGTATCTCGCTGCGGCGCGACGCTGTTATGTTGCCGGACGCGGTGCGGCTTGTGCGACGAAGGAAACACGCTCAAGACGAAATCCGTCGCGGATTTCGCGTGTGCTGACAATTCGGACGTGCGTGCGTGCGTGCGTGCGTGCGTCGTGCGTGCATGCGTGCGTGTGTTCGTGTGTGCGCGCGTGCGAGCGGAACGTACAGCGCGCGTATTTCTCAAAGTACGCCGCTCTTTCCCAAAGGGAGAGCTGTTACACATCACCCACCACCACTGGGGATTTGTTGCCGAGCACCCGTGGGGGTGGTGTTTTGGCGAATGCATTTCCTTCGCACGTCGCGCACGCCGACAACAAGAAACATTTGTACGCGGAACGTACGCGGCGGAATCGCGTTCGCCGATCGCGCTGCCGCGTTTCCGAATCGTCGTGCTGCTGTGCTGGCTGGGTATCGTTCCGTTTGTGTTATTCCGCCGTTGCCACCGCCGCCGCCGCCGCCGCTGCCGCTGCCGCTTGTCAAAGGCGGTTTCCCTGTGATGCGGATGTAACCGTGTTCCGATTCGGCTGGAATTTCAACGACCGGCACCAAATCATCTGATTCGCGGTGCAGTGAACGTGATTGCGAATCGCTGAGATCGCGCGTATCGCCCGCTTTTCTCTCTATATCCTGTAACAGCGTCACGTGAAAACTCTCCCCCGTGTTGTTGTGTGCTGCTGAAAGTATACAACTTACGGCGATTCTGCGATGTAAACTGTCGCCGTTATTATTTACAACCTTTGCGTATATCGTACTAACCGTGTATAACCTGTCGCGAATTGTTTTACCGTGCGCGGCCGTTGATACAAAAAATTTTTGCGTGTCAGTTGTCGGAGATTTATCTGTGAAATCTCTAACGTGAATATTTTTGTGCAACTGGTCGGCATAATTGATTGCGACGTGCGTCCATCTCTCGCAAGACAAAGATCTCGATATTTCGTTCAGTCTCTGTCTTAATTGTTGTACAACAAAGCGTGCAAACAACAACAACAACATACATTGTATAATTTTAATTACTTTTAAACACACAAATGTGTCGATTCTAAATTACACATTTTTATTGTAATTTATTTTCTATACACATGTTTTTCTTACATCATTTTGTTTTTTTTTAGAGATTACTAACATTTTTTTTTTGGCAGTATTTTTTGTTCAACTAACTGAGTTTTGTTTCGTAAAAAAAAGACAATCCATTTGTGTTTACTTTGTAGTTTGAAACGTTTTTGTGTAAGTGATGTTAATAAAGCATCTCATTCAAAATTTGTACTTCCGAAAGAGTCAAAACCAGAAACCAGTGCTCGGACTTGTTGTTTTTGTTAGAATTATCGAAATAAGTTTACAGCTTCAGATTGTGACGCTTTTTGTAAGACACACACAAAGATATGTAATTTGTATTGTAAAATTTGTAAAAAAATGCTTGAGACAGTAACAGCAAGTTTATCAATAAAGATTTGAGAAGCACCATAAAAGTGAAGAGAAAAACATTTGTTGTAAAATTTTTAGACTTGTCGTACCTAAATGGAACTACTAAGGAACAACTTTAAACAGTGTCATTAAGAATGGATCATATACAGGAAGTACGGCAGCTGGAATTGCTATGCAAGCAATTGTATGAGTCGCAAGATTCAGCGCATCGTGCGGAAGCGGAAAAGGCTCTTGTCGCCTTTCAAAATGCACCGGATACGCTTACGAAGTGCCAGCTCCTACTGGACCGTGGGGATTCCGCTTATGCTCAATTATTGGCCGCCACCACTTTGACGAAATTGGTATCACGCTCGGCACAGGGACAACTCACAACAACACTCAGTTTGCAACAGAGGCTTGATATACGTGAGCAAACATATTTATTTTTCTAATTTTATATATATTATACGAACAGAATAACGAAGAGTATTAATGTTTTTCAAATTTCAAAAAAAAAAAAAAAAAGATTATTTTATTTGTTGTAAATGTATGTTGCAGGAAATTATGTACTCAACTACTTAGCAACACAACCAAAGTTACCAAATTTTGTGATACAGGCTTTGGTTACACTTTTTGCTAGGATATCAAAGCTTGGGTGGTTTGATGCTGATAAAGAGGAATATGTTTTCAGAAATGTAGTCACTGATGTAGCAAAGTTTCTTCAGGTATAGTTGGTTCAGAAATGTTTTGCTTTTCTATATATATATATATATGTATATATGTACAAGCTATGCTCTATGTTGATGATTAAATACTTTATTAACAAAAGGGATCAGTGGAGCATTGCATGATTGGAGTGCAGCTGTTATCTCAGTTGACATGTGAAATGAATCAAATATCCGAAGCCGATGCAAATAGATCTCTGACAAAACATAGAAGAATAGCAAGTAGTTTTAGAGACACACAACTATTTGAAATATTTAGGTTATCGTGTACTTTACTGAGTACGGCCCGTGAAAACTGCAAAAGTTTGAACTTTAATGATGAAGCGCAGGTATAATATAAATTTATATTTAAGTAACGTGCAACAACTGTTGCTGCATAAAAAATTATATATTTATATACTCATGTGTTTTTGTTTTTCTCAGCATGGTTTAATAAGACAACTATTGAAGCTTGCACAAAACTGTCTAACATTTGACTTTATTGGAACGTCAACCGACGAAAGCTCGGACGATCTTAACACAGTACAAATACCAACAAGTTGGAGACCTGCTTTTTTGGACTTTACTTCCTTGAAATTGTTCTTCGATCTGTATCACAGTCTGCCGAATACGTTATCATGTTTAGCACTTTCGTGTTTGGTTCAAATTGCATCAGTACGGCGAAGTTTGTTTTCTAATACCGAACGAGCGAAATTCCTAACGCATTTAGTCAACGGTATTAAGCATATACTTCAAAATCCTCAAGGTCTGAGTGATCCGGGAAATTACCACGAGTTTTGTAGACTACTGTCTCGATTGAAAAGCAATTTTCAACTCGGCGAGTTGGTCCTGGTAGAGGATTATCCAGAAGCAATACAACTGATTGCGAAATTTACTGTACAAAGTTTGCAGATGTGGCAATTCGCGCCAAATAGCTTGCACTACCTTTTGACTCTTTGGCAGAGGATGGTCTCTTCAATGCCTTATGTCAAAGCGGGTGATCCACATTTATTGAACACTTATACACCGGAAGTTACGAACGCATATATCACATCGAGGCTTGAATCGGTAGCAGTGGTGGTCAGAGAACGCCTAGAAGATCCGTTGGATGATCTGGGAGTAGTTCATCATCAATTAGAACAAATTTCGGTTATCGGTAGATGCGAGTATCAGAAAACCTGCGCTCTGTTGGTCCAATTGTTCGATCAAGCTGCAAGGACGTACCAAGAATTAATGGCGCAAACGGTATCGCCGTCTCAACAAATCGATATTGCGATCCAGGAAGGTCAACTTACGTGGCTGGTGTATATTATAGGTAGATGAAAAAAAAAAAAAATACATATGTATATGTACAATTTAATACTTTTTGTATCGTAAATTGATTTAAAAAAAAAAAAAATCAATGTAATTGTTTTCTTATCTCTTTTTAAGGAGCCTTATTTTTTTTAGGTGGTGTTATTGGCGGAAGAGTTGCGTTTAATAGTAATGAAGAATTCGATGCTATGGACGGAGAATTAGTTTGCAGAGTTTTACAACTGATGAATTTGACAGATTCGAGACTCGCGCAAGGTGGCTGTGAAAAACTTGAATTAGCAATGTTGAGTTTTTTCGAACAATTCCGTAAGATATACGTGGGAGATCAAGTTCAAAAGAATTCAAAAGTATACAGGAGATTATCAGATGTATTGGGTCTTAACGATGAAGCTATGGTACTCAGCATTTTTATTCGAAAAATGTAAGTAAAACATCGGGTAGCGATTTATAAACGGCGGGAGAGGAAAGAGGAAATCGAATACGTTCTGATTTAATGCTGTGCTTTACAGAATAACAAACTTGAAATATTGGGGTAGGAGCGAACAAATCATTTCCAAGACTTTACAACTTCTGAATGATTTATCCGTGGGTTATAGCTGTGTTCGTAAACTTGTCAAATTAGAAGAAGTACAATTTATGCTCAACAATCATACGGTACACACACACACGCACACATATCGTAATCTAATCTGAGTTATTAAAGTTCTCAAATGTAAATTATAAACAACGCTTAGATGTATCATAAAAATTAATGTGCGCAATCTTTTGTACCGACAGCGAGAACACTTTCCATTTTTGGGTAATAACGTTGCTGTGACAGAAATGCGTTGCAGATCGATGTTTTACACATCTCTTGGTAGATTACTGATGGTAGATTTAGGCGAAGACGAAGATAGATTCCATACTTTTATGTTACCTCTGACAGGTATGAAAAAAAAAAAAAAAATGTATAAATGTCGACAAGTCAATTCTTTTTACGAAAAATGATGCGATGCGACGAATCATTTTGTTTCTTATGTGATATTAGGTGCACTGGAAAGCCTTGGTCAATTAATGGGTGCAGCGGATACTCCTTTATTTGCGGCCGAAGAAGCAAAGAAAGCGTTAATTGGCTTAGCGCGAGATCTTCGAGGGTTAGCTTACGCATTCAATACCAAAACATCCTATATGATGCTTTTCGATTGGATGTACGTACGCATAAGAGATATATATATATATATACATATACGTGCAAATATGTTTTGCCAATTTTATTTACGTGTCTTAAGTTATATCGGTTTTCTCTCAACTTTTTCTTTGCTATTATTTAGATATCCAAATTACACACCGATTTTGTTACACGCTGTTGAACTATGGCATCACGAACCACAAGTGACAACGCCCGTCCTGAAGCTGTTTGCTGAGTTAGTACAAAACAGGAGTCAACGATTGCAATTCGACGCGTCGTCTCCTAATGGGATCCTATTGTTTCGCGAGGCCAGCAAAATAATTTGCAGCTACGGCAATCACATATTGAATGTTGAAGTACCCAAGGATCAGATTTATCCTTTGAAACTCAAGGGAATAAGCATATGCTTTAGTATGTTAAAAGCAGCTTTATGCGGAAGTTACGTGAATTTTGGAGTATTTAGGCTATATGGTGACGAGGCATTAGACAATGCTCTCAATACGTTTGTCAAATTGCTCCTTAGTATTCCACAAAGTGATCTTCTGGTAAGTATTAAAATATTAATTGTTCGTCTTAATTTATCAGTTGAAATCAGAATAATGTTGAAAGGACTCCACAGAGAGGGGTTTTTATCTATTATTGATTGAAAGCATGGTTATAGAAATGAAATATTAAGATAAAACTTGGCGACGTATGTTCGAGAACGAGATTGCGGGGTTATGTACGATGAGTGCGGGTAATGTAATTAACTGGGTAATACGACTAACTTGGCCAACTCGGTCCTAAGTTTGGATCACATCACCTTCAATCTGGTAATATTCTCGCGCCTGTCAAGTTTCATCTTAATATTTCGTTTTTGTCTATGCTAAATTTTCACGGACACCAAACTCCATAAGAAAACTGCGGGGTTGTTTATACGTAATGATAAAATACAGTTTTATAATATTATGGTTTTTTTTACATATTTTTATATGTTTACTTCTACATATATCCGTTTCTTTTAGCATTACCCGAAGCTGTCCGCAACTTATTACTTATTGCTTGAATGCCTGGCGCAAGACCACATGGTCTTTTTATCCACCTTGGAGCCCAGAGTCTTTCTCTACATTCTCTCCAGTATAAGCGAAGGCCTTACAGCACTAGGTGCGCAAAAAGACATCTACACAGGTCTGTGCGGCTGATTCTATCCTGCTGCTACTACTCTCGATATCTTCAACGTCCATATTTATTGAGGAAGTTACTTTTAAATCACTACGTTTAAAAGAAAATCACAAAGAAAAGATTTTTCGCATTTTCCTCAGTTACTTGACATTTTTGTGCAAATATAAAAGCGGTTTTCACTTTTTTACTATGTGTTTTTTGAACATTTCTCACATATTTAAGATTTTGATAATTATTGGTTTTTTTTTTTTTTACTTTGGAATTATATTTTAATACTTCTTGCTTTTTGCATTATCGCTTGGAATGTAAATCCGCCTATTAGCCATTGCAAGTTCGAAATGCAGGAAACAAATACGTATATTAAATACTTTATTTTATGCGCATATACTATATACATATATATATGTATATAGATATACGTATAGAAAGAAATTACTGAGATCACTTTTTACAAAATAACATTGCCATATAAAAAGATTGCAATGTGTGAAGCCTGGACGCTAAATACGACAAAAGTGTACTTGTATTCTTTACAATGTATCTTAAGAGTGGTATCAAAATCCATAGTTTTCTTTAAAAAAAAAAAAAAGAAAAGAAAAAAGCAAAGTGGGTACAGCACAGATAATCAGCCGCACAGCTGACATATTAATTTAATTTAATCCTTCTAATTTACTAATCGTAGTTGCATGTTTTATATTACAACAATCTTAATATGCTCCACTTTATTTATTTTTTTTTTTTGTTTTTGTTTTGGCATGTTATTTTAAAAGTTAACGCGCGTTTACAGCAGAACTCAGAGTTTAGTTCTGTTGAAAAGCGGTCAATGTACAAATTGTACACGAATTTACACAAGTTTATAAAATGTTAGGTAAAGAAAAGGTAAGGGTTTTTTTAGTGAATCTTTTCCAATAGAACTAGTGCCATTTTTTCTTTGCACGTAGTTTGCAAAGTATGATATTAGTGTACATATTCTTTTTAATGTAACGAAGATAAAAATATAAACTGTTTTGATTACAGATACTATGGTGTGTACTGGTTGTTGCGCAACACTTGATCACATTGTGACGTACTTGTTTAAACAACTTTATCAAAAAGGTGAAGTTTTCATAGTATCGTGTAACGTGTTCTTTTAACATGTAATAAATACAAAAAAGATTATGACAAAAGAAATACTGATCTATTTCTATTTTACGTTCAGGATATCCAGGAAGAAAGAATGCGGTTGTTCCTGGAGGAGGAGAATTATTTTTACAAGTTTTGAAGCAGCATCCTGAAATACTTCAACAAATATTGAGTACCGTTTTAAATGTGATAATGTTTGAGGACTGTAGGAATCAATGGAGCATGTCTCGTCCTTTATTAGGTCTTATATTGTTGAATGAAGAAGTGAGTTAATAATACTTTTATTTTATACATATAAAATACTAAACTAAAAGTCAAAACTTAAAGTATTTTTAACAGTGTCTATTCGTCCTAATGCTAATGTTTCTTTTTATTAAATCTCTTTTTTTTTTGTTGCAGTATTTTAATCAATTAAGGGAAAATATTATTAGAAGTCAACCAGTTGACAAGCAAGGAGCGATGGCACAATGGTTCGAAAATCTAATGAACGGGATTGAGAGAAATTTACTTACAAAAAATAGAGATAGGTAAGAAAGTAAGAAGGAAAAAAAGAGAGAAGAGAGAGAATAAAATGTATATAGAGATGTGTTAACAATATCTTAAAAGAGTAATCAAATAAAAAACCAAATGCAAGTCTATAAAGAGCAGTCAGCGTTGGCGAAAGATAAATGTTATTCAAATATTATGTTACGTAAATAACCATATTTCGTTTTTTTTTTTGCAGGTTCACACAAAATTTGTCGATGTTTAGAAGAGACATAAATGACGCCCTAAAAGGACCTGTATCAAATTCAGTCAATGATATGATGACTACGTAGTGATACTGCTCTCTCTAAATTAGACTCTTCTAGGTTCTTGCCTGCCAAATGCTTGAATGTGTGTGCGAGTGATGAAACTCTATAAAAATTAACAGTGAAATTGAAATTATGGCTTTAGACGAGTATAAAGATAATAAATTAAATATCGTTTTATATGAAGTATCATCGTTTGGCTTCCTATTCTTCTCAAATATCAGCTGCTCTTTTGGCTGTTTAGTTAGGTCTGTCAAGAAAGAATTAAAGCGCTGTTGCACACATTAGTTCTCGTAAAATGAAAATATTTGTATATTATTTTTTAAACAGGTTACATAAAGATTGTTTTTTTTTTTTTTTATCCTTATTCCAAACATAATTGACATAATAGGCAGATCTCTTTTTATTACCTTTATACTCTTGAATTTTCTTAGCTCTGTACAATGAGATTTTAACATTTTTACGCATATATATATATATATAGTAAGAATCCAAAAGAAATCTGGCGCTTATTAAACGCATACAACGAATATACATTCAAGTTTCTCAGAACAAAGTGTCTATATTTTTTTATTAGCAACGTTCAGTAGAAGTCGGCACTTAGTAAACGCTTAGTGATTATTATTTATTATGATAAAAGTATTTGGAAGTACTCTTTAAATCTATTGAACAATAGAAAAACCATTATTTAGGGTCTGTGTTCGCAATACTAGAAATCGATCTGAGATCTCGAACGGGGAGAGAATTTAACCAATCAACGTCAATCAATTGAATTGTTCGATAGACATTGGTCAGTCATCAGACCTCACGCTTCCAACTGAGAAAAAACTAGATGATTTGTATAATCACAAAGAGAGTTCTTACTTTGAAAGACGTTCCACCACCGACTCAATTTGATTATCCTAAACGAATCTTATTGTGTGTCCTAAAAGTATGTTAAAAATTCACACATAATGAACACTAAGTATTTTATTAAGAGCTGAACGCAGCTATTGATACAATATATTCAAATTTTTTTTTATAATTACAGAAATTTATACGAATTGCTAGAAATTCAAGAATTGATCATTTTTTTATTTTTGAGTTGTGTATCGGTGTGTATGTATATTTATATGTACATATTACATGCATATATGAATATATGTTTATATGTACATATATTTATATGTATATATTTACAATTATTCCTTATGTAAATCGTTGCTTTGTATTCAAAATGATGTAAGCACATTATTTTATATTTATTGTATTGTATTCATTTGTAGGCACAAAAACATTTGTGCAAATATATACAAATTACTTTCAGATTTTAGAGAATTTTATACACGGCATAATGCAGAGGCAATAAATTGTTCCGCGAGAATAGATTTCTTAGATGTGTTGTTTTAGAAACAGAGTGGTTTAAAAACAACACATCAGAAATCTTTTCTCTTCGCGGAAAGATATGTATTGTCGGCTTCGACACATATGTACCATAACAATTTCAATTTAATCTCTTCTATCGTACTATTTTACCAATGGAGAATAAATAAATAAAATTTATATAAATAATTTACATATATATATATACACATATATATATATATATATATATATATGTATAACTTTTAAGGAAAGTGTAAACTTGTTCTCTCACAAAATGATCAAGTTTTTGTTTTACATGTTGTCATTTTATAAAAGCGTTCGATTTATAATGTACACTCGTCAGAATAGGAAGCCAATAACGTTTTCTCTTTCTTACATAAACATTTTTTCCTAGTTGGTTTTTTGTTTCCCATGAGATGCGGACACATGTTTGCAAAAATTATTTCTCGAAAACTAAAACTATACTGTACAAAACGTATAACTTAGAAAAAGGCCACCTGTAACGTTACAGAGATTTTTTTATATTGACACAGCAGGCGAAGAGAGAAAGAGAGAAATAAAGAGCAAAGAGAGTCACAAATTGCGCGACATACACTCATTGACTCATTACTTAAAAATTTATTTGTGTAAAGAGCTGCTATAAAACTATATCAGTGAGTTATGAATAATAATGTGAATGATGTACATGAGGATATATATCATTAAAATTTATCATATACAAAGACTCATCCTTAAAAAATATACAATTTTTATTATATTAGATTATGTTATATATTATTGACATTACTTTTAATCGAGAAGCGAAGTGATAGAGTGAACGAGATATTATGAATAAAATTCATTAGTTTTACGATATATAGTAGCTTTATAAAAATTGAGAGCAAATTTTTCGCATTCCCCAGCGATTATTTCAACAATGTTTACATCACAAAATAAAATTTCTCCATTTACAAATACTTATTAAATAACAATCGTCGAGTGTTTAAATTTTCATTGAGATAAAAATATATAGATAAATATCAAAATATTTAATATAATTTTTATAACAAAATAGGTGATTCGGATGATTCGAGAAATCAAACTGTTTTCAAGTTATAATACATAATACAAAAAATATTGCGCGCAATGAAAAGCATCTTTAATCATCCTCTTTTGTTATAAATACCGTTGCAAAATTTATTTTGCCCGAGAAGAAGAAAAAGAAAAAAAAACATTCCTTTATATTTTTAATGTGCATATATAATCCATTTTTATATAACATTTTGTAAATTAATTTTATATAGGTTTTGTAAAAGATTTACGTGTCCGTTTGCAATTACTCCCGCTATAATCCACCGATGCTTTTAAAACTTTTTAAACACAAAGGTACAATAGTGATATGTTTAACTGTGACGTTCCCGAGATCCGTATTCTATATATAACGTGAGATTTATTTTAATGCTCTATAATTGCTAAACAAAAAAATCAAACAAATACGAGAGACAAAACAATTCAATCTATCGTAATGGATTATGTAATGAAGTTACATATATATTTTCTATAATTTTGTGGATTTTTAGGCAAAACTGACGCTCGCAGTTTCGGAATTGGTGTAGTCGAATTACCCTTTCACCGCTTATGTGTAGGTAGATGATAATACCATTACTTCTTTTAGCGAGTTGTTATATTACACTGTGATAGCGACGCTCTAAGACTACGTTATTGTATTGTCTGTCGCTCGATCTTGTTCGGCGCAAACAGAAGAGGAGAACAGTATGGCATTATATTTATATACATACATACATATATATATATATATATAAAAATAATAATGTACCTGTGAAGTCATGATTTTCCACAACGCGGTGCAATATATCGCGTTGCGACAATCGGATTCCACGATCCTCTCGAGTTGATAATGAAAATTCATGTCTGAAATGGTGCAATCGACGCCCAAATAAAAAAATTTGTTTCGAGCTACTTTTTTCAAAATTAACATAAACTTATAAATTGAGCAGTACCAAAAGAATATTCAGCGTTTGCGTTGCGTTGCGGCAACTTACATTAGAACCCAAGGAGCTTATTCTTCTCGCGAAGGCGACACTAAATCGCACATGGAGGCTACGCGAGATCCTTTCGATCTCTTGTTCAGAGAGAACGAAAGAGAGAATCCGTATAAAAAGAAAACAAACTAACCCTCAGCACAATCTCAGTTTCTGCGTAACATTCTTTTGCGATGGACGTTGAATTTTTTATACAAAAAAAAAAACACGTAAAATCTAAGATAAAATCTATATATTATATCGGACGTGCAAAAGTTTCCTATACATGTAAAAGTACACACAAAAAAAAGCAGCATCATCGAGATTATACGCAAACCTATACGGGTCGATATTCAGCGCTGTATCCTGACCAGATATAATATTGTAAATACACGTTAAACATAATGTACAGAAGTTATTCCTTTGATTCTTAAATTTTACCTTTTTATTAATTTCTTCATGTAATATTTAGACACAATTTTTTTATATAATATGATTTATATTAATATAACAAAGCGCACGAGAGAGTGAAACATAAAAATTACCGTAGCGACCGCAAGAAGAACCCAAATATTTATTCATGAAAAGAAAGAGTATAAATATTTTCGACGATTATATACTTTGAATATAATAATTTTGTTCCTCTTACATATATTAATAAAAAGACTAAAACTTATATATGTACACATTTTAATATACATGGTAATACACACATGACAAGAGTTTTTGTCATGCGTTGGGTATTCAAGAAGAAACTCGAAATATGTGGAATTCACAAATTTATAAAATCCTCCAGCTACATTTGTTTTTTTTTTTTTTGTTTTTTTTTTTCATATATAGATTTTTTTTTATTATCTCACGGAAGGATAGAACGAGTAATGGTACATATGGTAAATAGCAACAATGTCATAAACTATATATGGTCATTATGTGCAAAAACATAATATTAGATCGTATCTTTATAAAGCGTGCAGAGACGTTTTCTTGTAATACCTGATGTGTGTCACTAATAGGTTTGTGGTCAAGTTTTGGCCATTAATTGATGTACCGCCAACTGCACGCGCAGTTCCACGCAAGCGTCCTTCTCCTCGATAATACTGCGTATTAACGTTGTCATCTTTTTCTGTAAAAGAGGAAAGTACGTTTCTTATCAAGAGAGAAATTACAGAGATGGAAGAAAGTTGTGGATTTTATAAAAAACGTGAGAATGTACTTCGAGCAATTGATTTTCTTTGACTAGCTGTATCATAGCCGTCATTTCGGCCTCGTTGGGAGAGTGGATTATCCTTTCCGCGGGCTTTTTCTTCTCTGTGCCGCGTTCCGTTAGCATTTCCATCAGTCGTTTGATCTCGTTCCTCTCCTGAGTGATACGAGACTTCAATAACGCTTGCATATTCAACAATTCTTCGTGAATCAACCTTTCTCGCAACTTGTCCACGATATTTTCTTCTTCGGGATCTGTAAATTCACAATGAGATACCATTTGTGTGTGTGTGTGTGTGTGTGTGTGTTCTAAATGTTATAAAAATAATATGTCTATAATTCAATTCTCACATACCGCTTGTCTTATCGTTCGGTGTTACATTTTCAGGTTCTTTCGATTGTGGTGTGACCACAGCAGTCTCTGCAGAATCAACCGTGTCTTTTTCTTGAATATTTAAATTTTGTTCATTTTGTGTAGAGTTCGTACTGGTTCCCAGCGAGCATGAACATTTCTCTTTCGCCTCTTCCACGCCCTGTAATTTACTGTCTTTTCTCGTTAATGTTGAACTAGTCGACGATTGAACATCGGATTTTACTGGCCCAGAAGAATCTTCGTCAACAGTTTTTGACTTCTGCGAAATAGATTCTATCGGAACATTATCAGCTGATTTAATTTCCTCATCCATACTCTTTTGCGTGGCACCTTCCAATTTTTGAACGGTCTTATATTTTCTCTGCAAGCAGTTTATTTATTATGTCTTTCCTTTTTTTTCTCTTTCGCGCGCGCTACACGCACACGCACACACACACACTCTGTTTCACGCACATATTAAATTCTATAAAAATGTCATTGTACATACTTTTAATTGCGTTATCATTCGTTGTACTTCCCACAGTTGTTCCTCGCGAGATTTTGTTACAAAACCAGCGTTCATCTGCATGTGAATCTGAGAGAGTAACGATTCTTGCTTCGATAATTCCGCAGCTATTCCCTCTACAGAATCCGGTAAGTTCGTGCTACCGGATGACAACGGTGGCACGTACTTTGTCAATTGTACATCTGGGAACAAGGCCTTGCAATGGAACAACAAAGCCAGTAAAAGTCTATGACTCATCTGTAGTACGGGGCTTAATGTCATCGAGATTGTTTGCGCGTTCATTTTTGTTGTTTTCTCCTAAATAAAGTGACATACAAAAAACTTAATAGTCAAATCATCGAATCAACAATTGATTAAAGTTATAACAACGTATCCAGGCAGTTAAAACATTTTGTTCTGATCTCTATTACGTTTTCTATAATTTCGAGTAATATGTCGAACATACTCGCGCTGTGACATGATCCAAATGCAGCGTGACCCACGCGAGTAGAATTCTGTTGCATTCCGGCAATTGTTGCGTTAGCTGTGCCAACTGAGCTTCCCTTTGAGCGACATCTTTGGTGGACGCGGCCTGTTCAAAGCGCGATATCATTTCGCTGCTCTCCAGCACGGGTTCTGGCAGTTCTCTATATCACCAGAATGCACCACGTTTTTCGTTTTTTGATCTTAAAACACATAATGAGAGAAGATAGAACTTTTCGAATACAAACCTAAGAAAGAGTATCAATAAGCTCGTAGCTACCGTGGGTTCGAACTCAGATATGTTCACCGACTCCCGGTGATTGTACAGCTTCTTCAAGTGCTGAACCTTCGACTTCACCCCGGGAACCTTGTACAGACCGTCCACGTTCATTCCGTGTTCCTCCACATAATCGATGCAGTCCCGCGCTACCAGAGGTAATTTCACTCCATCGTGGCAACAGCTTCTTTCAACCGCTAAATAAAGACTCACACCGAAAATTGGCTGCTCCTCTGAAAAACACAGAAAAATTAGCATTGAAGGATATTCAATAAATTAAATCAGATAGTTTAGGGTCAATTTGTAGTAATTAATCTTACAAATTTTTTGAACTTACCGCCAATATCCAAACCTTCGTTTCCACTGTGCTTTCCCTTTTTACGATCTTTTAATTTTTGCTTGGACTTGTCTTTTTCTTTATCTTTTCTTTTTTCCTTCTCTATATCCTTCTCGTCTTTATCCCTCTTTTTTTTATCCTTTTCTTTCTCCACATCTTTCTCCTTCGCTTCTTTCTCCCGTGATTTCTCTCGCTTTTCTTTCTTAGATGGAAATTTAAAGGCTTTGGTCTTTTTTGATTTTGAAGGACTTCTATGAAATAATTTTCACATTAAACACACATCTCTTTGTGTAAACTATTTCAAACTGTAAAATTATCTGAAGCAATTTGCAATATACATCAGTATCTTGTACACATATGACAATAACTCTAATAATAAAGTAAACATTTACTGCACAAATTAGAATTAATAAAAGCAAAAGTATGAAATCATAAACACTTGAAACAAGCTTGCCGTCCATTTACAATTCAAGATATCAATCTGTTATTCAACCATAAGAAATGTATTATACAAGAGAACACAAAACGAGACCAAGACACATAGCCATTGATTTTAATTATCAAGCTCTTGTTAAATGCACAACTTTGCTCACATGTCTCTATTAAAAAGATCTGTTAATTACATTGTCGCATTAGCGAGTATTATTTTTATTTTTTATGCCATATAAACGATTTGAAAACAAATAAAATTGACAAAAATCTTTGCTCCAGATATTACTTGGTTTCTTGATCTTCATCTGGCGAACTTTCACCCTCTAGAGTCGCATAGCCTCTGTCCTTTCTATCCTTCTTATCTTTGCGCTTTCCACCCAGAAGCTCCTTTTTGGAATGTTTGTCGTGACTGCCATCGTCACTAACTGTAACACGAAACATTGTTAATAATATTATTTCATTCTTCGCACAAATATTTCTAATGTTTAAAAAGCGGAAAGAAACTTGAATATGTAACATTTTTCGCGAAACTACGTTTCGGCAAATGCATAACCTTTTTTTCGCGACGTCTACCGTTCGAGACGCAAATGTGATAAAAACCGACGACAAATACGTACAATCGCTCTCGTTGCTTTTCCTCGCCGATTCGGACGCGTATAAACCAGGAAATTCTTTCTCAACATCAGGACTTTCGAAGTCCATACTTTCTCAACTGACGTATTATATTTGAGAGATACTTGTCTATCCTTACATCCATAACATAATAAATATAAAGTAAGGTCCACTTTGCCCTGCAGATGCTTAAAAATATCATTCTATCTTTGTTTACTTATAACAAAGAACAAGGACAGATTGAGGCTTCCAAGTATTTGTAGCGCAACTTCGATCCTATCCATCAAGGGCAGTTCATTCTCAAAGAGATGCGCAGTAACAACTAACTTTTATCCGAAACTTATGTAAACCACGAATGACGGTAACAATATCGCTTCTTGGCCAAGATGTTTCTTTTCTCAAATGATTTCTTCAATTAAATTTATTAGACCGAAATTCATAGATCTTGTCCTATTTATTAAAAAAGGCATGTGTACCAAGTAGAAAAACAACACGTGAAAATAACGTGACTGTAATGTATATTATATATAACATTAAATAATACATATTATACAAATAATTTATTATATGTATAATATGTAATTTATTATATATTTATAATATTATACTTATATTGTATTATATGTATTATATACACACACACACACATACTACAGAGTAATGTCACTGACCTCAACCGCGCGGTCTTGGCGGGGCACTGACCTCGGCCGCGCGGCCTTGGCGGGGTCATTGACCTCGGCCGCGCGGCCTTGACGGGGTCATTGACCTCGGCCGCGCGGCCTTGGCGGGGCANTGACCTCGGTCGCGCGGCCTTGGTGGGGGGAGGTCACTGACCGCGGGCGCGCGGCCTTGGTGGGGGGCGGGTCACTGACCTCGGTCGCGCGACCGCAGCAGGGTCAATGACCTCGGTCGCGCGACTGCGGTAGAGTCACTGACCTCGGCCGCGCGACCGCGGCGGTGTTACTGACTTCGGTCACGTGATTACGGTATATATATATATATATATATACACATATATGCGTATGTGTGTGTATTATATATAGATATAGAATATATTACATATAATATATATATAATATTCTCTTGTGGTCATCAACACGAACAATTGTATCGATAACACTAATTTTCGATAACGTTCTAATAAACCTTCGAGCGCTCATTGCATAACTTTGTTATCTTCTGTGCATATGCCATAAGTGCGAATACACGTTATCCATGTACGATATATTTCGTAATTGCCGATGTGGGTCACACGAGACTGGTTTCCTTCGGATTTTACATTACACGCCTTTGGTAATTTCGCAGCATTTCATTCATTGCCTCATCTTGATCGATTATTTATCTAACTTTCTTTTTTTTACACAAATAACAATGAGAGTTTCATCTCTTCTTTTGCACGTCAATTGTCATAATAAATAAATAGATCACGACTCGCCAATCAATATTATATATAGCTTCGAGTTTTACCCTTAAGTTGAATTTCACATTTTTACATTTTTTTTTCTACTCATCGTGCAAAGCGAATTAGAAGAATGTTGTTACAAAATTTTTACTTTGCTTGTAAAATAAAGTAAATGTTGCTTTTTCGTTTAAATACACATTTAGAAATAAGAGCAACACGCAGAAAGAATTAATTAAATTGATTAAATATATGCAGAGTATATATGAAGATCTGCACAAGAGTTAAAGATAGTATAAATTGTCAAAAATTGATTCGTTGTGTAATAAAATATATTTTTAAAACGTTTTGATCGTGTTTTATTCAATTCTTTTCAATTACCACAAAGAAAATGCAATAAAACAAACAAAACACGGACACACACGTACGTTCAATTTCAACCAAAAAATTGTTTCGCTGGCAAACAGTTACAGATTCAGGTACTAACGTGTAAAGTTCTTTCGCACGTCGTTTATATGTAATTTAATTTACATAGACGATAACAGAAAAGTCTTCAAAAAAATGTCACACAAAGTTGATGTTTCACTCGCTCTAGTATTGACGCTCCAAAAACAATTTAACATCTCAAACTGTGCGAATTGTGTTACACATACACACACTTATGTAACCATTTTATTTAATTTTTCACCTATCATGTCGCGTTTACATAGCGATAACCGAAAGCGGATTTCTATACATTTCCACACATTTTATTGTTATTGCAAAACAAATATTGACAAATCAAACGCAAAGACCCAATTATCCGTAATCGCGTGGGATTGCACATCTTATTTTTAAAGGAACACGAAAAGTGGTCGACCTTCGATGTTTTTTTTTTGCTCAATTTCGTCCGAGTAACACCGATTACACCGCGGAGATTCAATTTCGATCTCAGTGTTCGAGATGCTTTCGCGGGTTAAGCACGAAGTACGTACACACTTGCAACGGTAAGGTAAAATAAATGAAAGTAACAAAGGAAGAAGATACACGACTGACGCGTTTTATGCAACATTCTTGTTTGAATAATTTTTTTAAACCTTCTGTTTTGAAAAAAAAAGCGCGAGAAAAAGGAGTGGAAGAAAAGCGCGAGAGAATGATGATAGAGTTATAAATAAAAATCTAAGAGTCGACGGTGAGATCTATTTGACGTCAAGGCGAAGTGACGGTAAACTTTGTGTGACGAACTCTTTTATATTGATCGAACTTCATCAGTTTCTTTGTATTCAAACGTGATATTGAGATGCGAGATAAGTGCAATCGTTCGGTGGTATCTTTGTGCTAATACGTGTAACATCGTCGATTGGTATTCGCTTCGCGAAAATTTTTAAATTCTTTGCGTCATGCAGTCATGACCGTAAAACGGATAAGAAAAAAAAAAAGTCCGATGGCTGACGCACAGTTAGCCCTGATATTATTTAAATTTATGATCATGTGCAAGAGCTTCTAAAAGACGCTGCAATCGATTGTTTGTACCAACCGCAACGTTGAGAAAGAAGTGTGTTTATGTGCTCGGTCGCTGTTAATCGACGAGAGATCTTCGCAACAAAGATACGTAATAAAATTGTTCGAAGCTCATTTGTAATACACGAATTTACTTGTAAAATATATATATTTTTTTAAATACGGGTAACCCTTGTATAACGCGGTTTACGAATTGTGATAAAATCGAATCTACCCTTTTTGTTTTTTTCAATCCGATCCGCGCGCTTGTGCGAGTACAACGCGATTTGTGTAACGCGGCATTTCCGTGGAATATCCGCGTTGTATACGAGGGTTGTTGTTAACTCTATATATTTTACAAGTAAATTATTATTATTAAAATATTCGTAAATTATTATTAAAATTATTGATAAAATTGAAACTTCTACCGAAATTTGTGTGACGTAAATCTCTTTGTGGGACGTCAAAAGACGCGATCAAGTGCGCGAAAGATAGTCACATGTAAATAATATATGAAGTTGAACAAGAGATTGCAATCATCACAAATTCTCTATCAGACGCGCATTTGAATTGGTAAGTACGACCTTTCGATCAACATTCGAAGAACATAATTTCAGGAATTCGCGTTTGTGAATACACACACACACACACACACAGAGAAGATTTTAACTTTCTAAAGAGATAAACTTGAAGAAACGTGATTAGTAGGAGATAAAAGATAAGATACATATTCAACGTGGACATATTGTAACATCTCGCGAAGAAGAGAAGATCGATAGACAGATAGCTTTCGTGCAATGCTGAAGTTCGGATTCTGGATAATTTTATTTGTCGGATACGTCGACGGGATTTTGCCGTCGGCCGTTCTCGAGACGATCTATCACTTCTTCTCGGGACTTCCCGTGCCCAACGACCTGGTGCAGCAGGATGCGGATGCGATATCCAGACAATACTCCTTCGTCGTGATCGGCGCCGGCTCGGCGGGATCGGTGCTGGCGAATCGTCTGACGGAGAATCTCGACTGGAACGTCCTGTTGCTGGAGCAGGGCAAGGACGAGATGTTTCTCACGGACGTTCCTTTTGTGGCGTCGCTCATGCACGTCACCGATTACGCCCGCGTGTACAAGAGCGAACCGCGACCGCAGGACGCGAACGGCCGCGGTGGATGCTGCTTGTCGATGATCGACGGTCGCTGCAATATCGTGTCCGGCAAAGCGGTCGGCGGCACGTCCGTAATAAATTTTATGATTTATTCTCGAGGAAACCCGGCTGACTATGACGGCTGGGAAGCGCTCGGAAATCCCGGCTGGAGCTACGAAGATGTGTTACCTTATTTCATCAAGTCCGAGAAATGCAGATTAATCAATAAAAATGTGAAGTATGAGATATTACTATGACAGTAAAGATTTACAATTTTGTTTATTTTATTTCTCGCTCTCTTTAAAGAAAAAATAACTTTTCATTGTGTTTTATGTAAATTTTATATTATTTTATAGTTTATTTCATTAGTTTTATTTGTGTTATATATGTATATATTAATTTAGTTGTTAAATTTATTTATATATGTATTAATATGTAATGATATAAATAGTATACTATGTAATAATATAATATATATATATATATAATAATATATATGTATAAATGTGATGTGATTAAATTAATATATTTAATATATATTAATCTAATTTTTTTAATTTTATTAATTTCATATACATGTACGTACGTATAGAAATTTGGTCAATTTCATCATTTTATTCGATTATTTTTTTTTGTCAGATATCACGGCTACGACGGATACTTGGATGTCACAACTCCTCCTTATGCCACTCCTTTAAGAGAACATTTTCTGAAGGCTGGTCAAGAACTTGGTTACGATGTGATAGATTACAACAGCGACAAATTCGTAGGTTTCTCGACCGTGCAGGCGAATATGCGAAACGGACACAGAGTCAGCGCCAACAAAGCTTTTCTCAGTCCAATTCGTGACAGACCGAATTTCTATCTATCCAAGTTATCGACGGTGACAAAAATTGTTATCAATCCGAAGACAAAGACTGCCGTGGGTGTTGAATTTGTAAAAAATCAAAAAACCTATTTTGTTTCCGCTATCAAAGAAATTATACTTTGCGCAGGTATTTTTATATACGTACATATATTTATGTGTTTATATATATATATAAATATATTTAAATAATTTTACTTTTTAGGTACTTTTAGTTCACCGCAATTGTTGATGCTGTCCGGGATAGGTCCTAAGAATCACTTGGCTTCCTTGGGCATTCGTGTAATCGAAGATCTCCCCGTGGGTTTTAACTTGCAGGATCACGTGAGCATGTCAGCTTTAACATTTCTAGTCAACGAGAGCGTGACCGTGATCGAGCCACGTGACGCTTCGAATCTAGTTAATTACGTTCGATATCTGACAGAAGGAACAGGTCCTTTTACGATACCTGGAGGTGCCGAAGGTCTCGCCTTCATTAATACAAAAACTGTCAGTTCGAGAACGGAGAAGGAAACGTTGATGTCAAAATACGCGCGACGCGCACACACCCGCGAGAACAACAAGCAACGTGGCAAGTTTATTTTATAAAAAAAAAAAAAAAAATTGAGCAATAGATATTAAATTAAAAATAGTTTTGCGAAACAATGCAAAAATTATCTTTTGTAGCTGAAATTGTTCCTAATATAACTTCCATCACGATTAATCGTGATGTATTTAAGAAGAGGACCTTTCGCGCTAACACGCAGAGATTTTCGACGAAGGAAAGTCCTGACATCGAGTTGGTGATGGGCGTGAGTTCGTTAGCCGGCGACATCTCCGGAAGCTATCGCGGTCTGCTGGGATTGTCGCAAGAATTTTACGACCAAGTTTTCGGCGATTATTTAGGATTGGACGCTTTCACGATCGTGCCTGTGCTTCTGCGACCCAAGAGTCGCGGCAGACTCACCTTGAGAAGTTCCGATCCGTTAGATCCGCCGGTTGTGGACCTCAATTACTACGATCACGAGGACGATTTGAACGCGATAGTAAAAGGCATAAAAATGGTGAGAGCGCTCACCGTTTTATTTATAATAGCCACGTATTTTTGATTTTAATTATCATAATAGAAATATTTTTTTCTCCCATTCAATTGCCATTGAACGTGCGTGTTTTTTTTGTTTTTGTTTTCTTTTTGAGTTTTTTTTTTTTACTTTTTTCAATTATTTAAATTATATATAAATTTTAGGCGATCGAGGTAGCTTCGACAAGAGCATTCGAACGTTTCAACGCGACGTTGCTCTCCAAACCGTTTCCGGGATGCGAACGTCTCACTTTCAAGAGCGACGCGTACTGGACTTGTGTCGCTCGTCACGTGTCGACGACTCTGGGTCATTATGCGGGCACGTGTAGAATGGGCACGCGTAAGAATTCGGGCGTGGTGGATCACAGGTTACGGGTGCACGGAATCGGCGGTCTTCGAGTCGTGGACGCCAGTGTGATGCCGACGATAGTCGCCGGTCACACGAACGCGCCGGTGTACATGATGGCCGAGAAGGCCGGCGACATGATCAAGGAAGATTGGAAGGGATTTGCTTCGTGAAACTCGTAGGACAAAAAGAAAGTAATACGTTACGAAAGACAAAATGTGAAATGTGCTACAATAAGAGATCGGATACTATATAAATGCGACACGCGATGAAAATAAACATTGTTTCTTTCGAATTCGGATGAAAGCAATAAAAGAGAAAACACTGGTCTTCTTGTGAACGCACGTATACGCGTGTATACGTACAGATATTTTATAAAACATACATAGAGAAGAATATATGTGTTTCGTTTCTATAAAAACAATACGTACTCCTGTGCGCAATTGTTATACATTGATTTTTATTGTACGGATATTGTGCCTCGTGTATATATACCTCTATATCTTGGTAAACGAGTGATTGTAAGGATGTGTTTATACAGAATCTAACAAATCTGTCTCCTTAAATAAACAAAAAGCGCGAGTCTCTTTGGTTGCTTGTAGCTGCTGATTGCGATATTTTACAATAATAATTTCTGCTTCAAATTCACAAGTGAACAAATCGTAAAATCGTAATTGTCTAACTTGGCGAATTGTAAGAAGCTAAGTTACAGTTTTGTGTAAACTGTAATTCCGCGTATCGGCGTCTTTGTTTTCAAAGATCAGAGTTTCTTACAATTTTGTCTAAAAATTACAACATTTTACAATAATCAAGCGTGATTGTAACAAATATAACAATGCACGAACATCTAGAACTAGATAGAGCGTTACACAGCTACAATTGATAAATTAATTAAAATCGTTCGAAGTAAAAACAAAATATATCTATGAAATAAAAGTTTTGCTCCGCATATAGAAATTTATCATTTTTTACTACACAAGAAATCTCGTGATAAGAATAATAAGAAATATTCCATGCGCTTGCCATCTTGTCGCACCTGTAACAATAAAAAATTTGTAGTTTTTAAAAAAAGTTTTGAATTAATATTATTTCGCATAAAGATTAGGACATTCGTATGATTTGATTAAAAGTTTAAAAATATATTTTACATTTCCGCTTTTTTTTATGATATTTTTATCGATTTTTCTTTATGTGGTTTATATTTATACAATATTTTACCATTATCGCTGAATTGAATGCAGTCTTGCAGCTCTTCCGTCAACGTGTAGCCTTCGGTACAAGTGCAAAAACCTACGAGAACACGTTTAAGTAAAATCACATTGCTTTGACATTATCAGATAATAATTTATCAGATAATAAATTGTTTATGCAAATGTTAAAAAAACAAAAAAAGAAGAGAGAAAGAGTACCGTTTACGCAATCTACTTTCGATTTCAAAGTTAAATTGAAGTCTCTGAAGCTTCTGGTGACGCAATGATGATGAGTATCACAAAGTCCGCCTAATTCTGGAAGAAACAAACAAATTGTTTTTCAATTTTAGATATTGTATATCGAGCTGAACGACGAAATCGCTTTATTTTTAAATTGATACAATGACATCGGATCCGGCAAACGTGCTTTGATCTCACGTTTTTTACGTCAAATTTGAACGTTTAATTCTAAGTTTTTGTATAAAACACAAATAATACTTAACTAATTAATTAATAGTTACTTAATATTAATTAATATGTGTTATTTTGAATTAATTAGAATCAGATTAAGAGATGTAAAAGTTGGACATAAAAAAAATATTCAAGTATATTCACCGACGTCGGCATAGCAACGATAGCCACGTTTGTGCGAACCGGCAGCGCACTCGCACATTTTGTTCGAGCCGCATTGGCTATGCTTCAGGAACAGCTGACACTGCGAGTGCTGCTCGCACTCCTCGCCGATCAGAGAAGCTGACTTCAAACATCGACGACCGTCGTTGGATATCACGGATTTCACATTGCAGTCGCATCTGTTTTTTATACACTTGGAATTTTCGACGACGCACTCGTCGTCGCTTTCACAGATTTCTCCCAATTCTAAAAAAAAAAAAAAAAAAAAAAAGAATTTTATATCACAGATGGAAAATAAAATATTGTGTGTGATAAGAAATTTAATTAATCAATAATATATCGCATTGAGAAATTTGTAATGCAATTTTTTTATACAATTTATTTGCGACCGATGACTTGTAAGCTTTGATCATACAATTTGTTTTTTTTCCACATTACTCACTGGCGCTCGATATACAGCTGGTGTTGTTAGAATTCGCGTGAAGACGCAGTCCGCATTTGCAGACACTGTGCTCGCAAAACGAGTTTATAACAATACAGTTGCGATTCAAGAGGCAAGGGTCTCCTAAACCTGATCAAGTTGAGAGATAACAACGTAACATTAATTTGTTGATAAATTTTGTATGTTTTATTACATCAACAAACAAATAATAAGATTGTTTGACAACTTTGTGTTTCATATATTTTGTTTGTTATTTAGAAATTCGCTATATATTTACACGAGATCCCTAAAATTATGTTGACGTAATCAATTTACACAAAATGAGAGAGCGACACTCTAACGGTATAATATGAGGGCGGTATACAATGAGCGCGGTTTCTCCACGCTGGAGAAACAACCGCTCGTTATTCCTCCTTCGCGCGATTATAAACGCGACGTTGACCGATCGCATCTTATCTCATTATACGTTTCGAAATATTTTTTTCATAAACAATACGCACATATAACGCACAAAGTTGACCGGAGAGCGGGTTGGGATAATTCCCAAGAAAAAACTTGCGACACACTCACCCGAGGATTTGTAACACCTCCCGTCCGAGAAGTGAGAATCGTGGGCGCATCGACAAGCGCCCGCTCGACATTCCGATTGTACTGTGAACGTGAATTTACACTGGATGTCCTCCTTGCAGGGATCGCCGAGATAAGTGGCCACTGTCGAAACAATACCTCTCAGATATTTTATTGTTCAAAATTCTCTCAGCGTTGCTCTAATTAATGTAATGTGAACCAGTACAACGCAAACTGCAGAATATTTCCCCCGGTTTTTCTTCCAATAGCATTATCATATCGTAAGATTCGAAAATTTAATAATTAGAGAGAGAGAGAGAGAGAAAGAGAGAAAGAACGTACTTGATTGGTTCCAAATTCGTACATCATTTTTTTGTCGTGCTTCTAATTTGTGCCTCTAATTTGTCCGTAACAAACTTGTTTTGTTACGCTGAATAACACAATGTCTAGTTAATTTAATCGAGCAAAGTTGATGAGCGTGCAAAGAAACTGCGCAAAGGCATTGTGATGTTCAAGCACGCGAATATGTTACGTCCTGTCTCATTCATAGAAATTATTTGTGATCTCTGTGTCGAGTCAACGAGCACGACACGCTCCAGGTGAGACGGGACCGTGAGAAAGGAACGGAATAGGGATGAACGTGTATCTCCGCGGAATCTCTCGTGCCTGAGAGGTCGATGACATCTCGCTCCCAAATATCAAAAGCAATTAGAATTATTTAGAACACTCATTTGCCGTCTCAGAGACTTCCTGGTTTTGTTTTTTTTTTTTTTTTTTTTTTTTTTTTTTTTTTTTTTTTTTTTTTTTTATTCTCTCACGCGTGAGATCGATCGCACGTATGAGATCAACTGCAGTATTAAAAAAAAAAAAATCATTAAATACCTCTCAGACACATTGTTGTATTTTTTGAGCTGTTGTTAATCCTGTACTCGATGTAATTATCTTTGCACGAGCACGTCGTTTGATTCCGGCAATACGCGTTTGCAATACAGTCGTCGTCATATTTACATTCCGCGTAGGATTCTGAAAAAAAAAAAAATAACAAATATTTGTGTTTTTCTTTGACATCTTAATAAACATATAAACCAAATATGTTTTGTATTATCTATATGATATCATGTGAGCGATTCGACACTTATTTATTTATTTATTTTTTTTTAATAATAAACTGCTTTAAAAATCACGTACGCAATCACATATTTTTTTTATCATTGATCATATCTTTCGCCGATGTGTCGCAAAAAAAGAGAGAACAAACTTTTATTGACTCGAGAAAATTTTTCTCTCTAACGCTCGATCGAAAAAAAAAACCCCGAAGAGTAAAGAAAAAACATAAAACAAATACAACGACAATAAGGATACAAAGCGTGTACAAAGTAAATTGTAGCGATCCGTAAAGGAATCTATCTAGAAAAACACTGTCATATTTCATAGGCAAGCCGTGCGTATCCGCGGTGCGCTGCCCTCATTATTAATTCCCGCGCAATAAAATCTATCGCGGGATTGTGTGTAGAAATTTTTCAAAATTTATATCACACGTATGTAGTGATTTTTATATGCAAGATCGATATTTTTTATAACGCTACTTTTTTTTTTTTTTTTTTTTTTATTTAAAACTTTGCTTACTACTTTTATTACTATCGGTGCGATCGTTGCATCGCGACGAGTCCTCGTGGTTGCTGTTGACGTAGGTGATCGTCGCGCAGACGGTAACGGGTACGAGGACGAGGAGCCCCGTGAAACCGCTTACCGTCCACGTTTTCGTCATCCTCGCAATGACGGTGGATAAACGCCGCGTTCGAAGAAACGTTTCATCACTACCGCTAGTCGACTAATTGTCATTTTTCGATACTCTTGAGAGACAGAGAGAGAGAGAGAGACAGAGAGAGAGAGAGAGAGAGAGAGAGAGAAAGAGAGAGAGAAGACGAATTTCGGTCCGGTCTGATTACGATCGCTGCTCGAAGGCCGCCACGTCACGATCGACAGCGGACTCCGTTTAGTTTCACGACGATGCTCTCATTGTTTCCTTCGCTTGTTCCGTTGCGCAATCGTAGGCAGGAACACGTTACCTACACCTTTGAACGAACATCATCGAGGCGTATCCCGCGCATAATCATCCTCGAATCACTTCACAGAAAACGTGCCCGTCTGCGTCGATCGCGCGTCTTCGTCTATTCGAGGCGAGGCGAAAACCCTATAATTTCATCAATTTTTATCGACTCTTCCTATGTCTCACGAGGTGTTATTGTACACGTTAAGAGAATTATGAGAATGATGTATAGGTAGATATTTTCGATTTGAATTGGTTTCGAAATATTGAGTTATCGATCGATCTTTTTGTTTAATCTTTTGAAACCGATTAAAAACTTTTAGCTCAGATAATCGCTTTTCCGAAATTTTAATTATTTATTCCGCGTCTTCAGGCGCGCTTCGCAAAATTCAGTCAATAATAAGAAAATTAATAAAATAATATTGATAAAAAACAAATAAAATAAAAATAATCAAAACAGATTGTATAAAATTCTTTCCCGTGAAGAAGAAATCGAACTTAATTAATTAATTGTGTCGTAATATTAAACCAAATACTAAACTAAATCTAGGTCAAACTAAATCTAGTTTTGGACGTTTTACGACTTTTATGTAAATGTTGCGTGCAAGCGAGTTCGTCGCTATAGCACCCCCGTGTTTTGTCGATTTCAACCGGAAGATGCAACATCACACACACAAGCATGCATCTCATCGCGAAATGCACCTCGTAGCGAATCGGCGCCAATTTACATGTGAAAAAAAATTACTGCATATTCATCGGCGATAATCACGCGTCGCGTGAATTTCATCCGTTCCGAGTAATTGTTGGCGACAAGCGCGTGACAGAGAGCCGAAGCGTTCTAATTCGGTCCCGTTTTCGAAAATCACGAGTTCAAAAATTTTTCTAACACTCGAAACGTGTGAATTGAGTTCGCGCGCGATCTTTCGCAGTGCGCAAAATTTGAATAAAAAAAAAATCGATATATTTCTCGCGATTGAGATTTTTATTCTTTCTGTTAACTGAAACGCAAAACTTTCTTGCGTTCGTCAGCGAGTAACTATATCTTTATTTTCGGTTTCAATGACATTTTGGTAAGTGGCCAAAGTTCGTGGCGAACAAACGAACGTAGCGTCCTGTTAGATTAAATTCGTCGTGTTGCGCAACGCGATGCCTACATTGTATCCAACACCAGGAGCTATTGTTGCGTGTTAACACAGTGCTGCATTCAGCAAAAATCACTCCAATCATTACGCGCTCGGTCTCAATATTCTCGCCTTTTTTTTGCTCGCGATCGTTAACCGCAGATAAAATTAAAACTAACAAGAAAAACTAATTAAAAAAAACGTTCAAATCGTAATTAGAGAACAATAACGACGCTGTTAATGATGATGCTAATTCCGAGCAATCGTAGATTTTGATCGGTGTCGTCGGTTTTTAATGATGTCCGGCATTATTTGCACAGCGCATTCGGTGTAACCGCGAGAGCGTTTGCTCTCGAAGGCTCTCTCTCTCGGCATGCCGCAATCTCTTTCGATTCCAAAAAAACTCAGTGTTAAATTGAAGCGACAACGAACGAAAGAAACGGACCCCTTTGTTCTTTAATTATGAGCGCTTCTCTACTCGGCATTCACCTAACTGTGAGAACCAGGAGCGTAGATCCGGTCTCAACAAACTCTACCGCGCGTCGGTCTTCGCGATTCCCCCACGAAGGAAAAGATTATTGGGTCATAAAAATTCTATCTTGGAAACACTCCGACAACGTTTGTAATTCACCGTGAATGCGATTTAACAAAAAAAAAAAAAAAAAAAACAATGCGCTTAATTAAATGCGCTTTAACTAATTTCATTCCTCCGTTTCTTTTGAACAATCGCAATTGAACGTTAATTTGATTTCTAACAATTTTCCGCCTCTTCATGTTTAATAAATGACGATTATGTTTTATGTGATCTTGAAAATTCAATCAATTTTGTCTGCACAAACACGTGAGTGAGATAATAGATCATCTTTCGCAGCCGCGCTCAACGATGTTGCGGTCTCATCGATCTTTCGCATTGATTCGTGTTTATTAGTTTTGTTGAAGCACAATTTACTTGATTCCATTTGCTCTAATAGAGCATAGTTTTTTACGTACTCACGAGCAATATGTATTATAATTGTCGAGTTATTTTATCAAACAATCTTCTTATTACAAACATTTTCCTTGCTGTTGTTTAATCGTGCTCGCCCGACGACGGACGCGCGGCTGCTGTTTCCCTCATCAATCTCTTTAATATTTTTTATAATATTTTTCTTCGCAACTCAGAGCTCAACTTGAACAACAACATTCAATTTTTACACTCAACAACACTGACGGCGAGACACAGATGCTTACTTTCGTGTTGCGCGTCGGCGACTGCAGTCGACCAGGCGAGGTAGAACAGCGCGATTGACAGTAAAACGGTTCGCAACTCCCTCCTTGGAGAACTCCCCGACCGATTTCGCAAATCTCCAATCATTTCTCTTCGAGGACTTGTTCTTCTTCAAGATAGCAAGCAATTACTGGCGGAAAAGCGTGGAAAAACATTTGTCTTCGAATTATATGTACATATTCGTCATTCCACAGTTTATTGTACTTTTATCTTATCGCGTCTCAGCGTATAGATACCTTTTCAGGTTTCCCTTAAATGTATGTTCATTTCTATCTTGACAAATGTCAAAGTGTGAATGTAAGAATCCGTATTTAATGACATCATGACTAGACAGTTTTTTCTGTCGACGGATGTTACTATTGTAAAGCAATACGATAATGTGCCAGAAGATCCTTTAGACAAAATATTATTTTTAACGAAACGTGTTTTGATGTGCGTCTTAGTTAGTAACAAGTTTGTCTTTTGTGCAACTTTTTTATATATAGAAATTGTGCAATTGGCATATTAACTAAAACAACGTGTTTAAATTTGTTACACAAGCTGGAAGTGACACAAGGAATCTTAATTTCAATGTTTTATGTTTTTCACATCTTTACACATTTATTATACAGTAGGTTTTATACATAAGTTACTTACATATACATGTATATAAATAGTTTTAACAACATTTTGTGAAATCGCATTAAAATATAACATAATCGTGTTCGCAAAAAATCTATTCGGAAACAAAAACGAGATTCATATCACATAACTCACACACATTCAAGAAAGAAAATAAATTAAGAACAAATAGTATAGAAAAACATGAATTTAAAAACAAATACAGACAACTATTTTAATGTACAATTAGCGTGTAATTACTCAATTACAATCCAAAAAGAGAAGAATTGTACAAAGAAATAGAAGAATGCGTATAAATTGTGTGTTTCTATGAATTTTGACACTTTTGATTACAATCCTTTATATACATGCATTAAAATACTACACACATCTAAGTACAAAATTATATATGTTTTTAAATATACTATTTTACCGTTTAATAATAAAAAAATTTTGTACTACAAAAAAACGCGCAAAAATGTATGAAATTCGTTAAATATATTTTTATTAAAATATCGTAAAAAAGCGCTAAAATTTATAATTTAATTAATTCTAAATTCGAACACACAGCCTAATTTTATTTTAAGTAATCAATTTTACAGTCGCATAAAAATATAATTTATACTTAAAAAACGCACTTTACACATGTATATTTTCCACATATTTTTGTGATACAAATTAATATTATAAATATTTGAAAAAATTTGCTACGCTAATTATTTTACTAAGAACGTACTACAAACAGATGTAAAAAAGTTTTACAGATAGAAATTATGAAAATAAAGAAAGAAAGAAAGAAAAAGAAAAAGTTGAAGCGATTTTGAGAAAAGAGTGAAAAATGAAAAAGAAGAAAAAACGTTAAATTGTAAGAATTAATACTGTGTTACGTATTTTACACATTACTGATTGATATATCTTTCTGTAATAATTATATAGTATATGTACATACACGTATTATCACAAATCTCAAAGTAATTAGTCGATTATTTGTCAGATCTTAGGACTAGAACAAGCTTTAATATACACAATGTGGAGCCTCCATCGACATGCAGAAAAATACTCTTCGATATTTTAAAAACTATATACTTTAAATCTTTTTCTTTATAAATCTACTGATTACACACATACAGGTAACTTTTTCTCTGAATAAATGCAATACGAGAATTTGAATTGCATTGATTCAAACTAGACGCAGAAAAAACAATGTTGAATAAAAAAAATATGCAATTAGTATAAAAATATTAAAACAACAGTAGAAAAACACTAACAACTCGATCAAATTACTTGATTAAATTACTTTATCGCGATGAAAGAACCGATCTTACATGTATAAATTAAATAAGAATTATCGTGTGTAAAGACGATACGCCGATACTGATCGAAAAAGTTGAGCAATAAAAGATCAATAAAAGATCGATAAAAGAGAATTTTTGATTTAAAAAATATTTCCTCGGCGATATATTGCGCTTTATGAAAATAAACTTCCGCAAATTAACGTTGTTATCAAAGATACGAAAACAAAAACATATACTGGAAATGATGTCGCGGCCGATGAGCCTATAAATAAGTCAAGAAATATAAATTAGATTTTTCTGAAAAAAAAACCCAAAACAATCAAGACACACATATCACAGTACGAGCAAACGACAATTAACTTGTCGCGGAGACGTGTCAAATTTTGCTCACCGTTATTCACGCATCGATTTTCTTGCCTGTGATAATTGACGGCACACGTGCATTTATTATCCGCACATGTCAGAGACTTGTTCGGGGAGTCGTTCGTATCGTCCTCCGTCTGATAACACTCGTATTCGTTTGTGCAGTCTTCATCGATCGCTGACAATAAAATTGCATCGATATGTTATAGTTAATCGGTTATGTACAATCAAATTATTTTGCAATCGTTATACAAAAATAAAATTTTTTATAAAATAAAAAAATACTTGCACACCTTTCGTAACAACACATTGATCCGGATCGTTCGCGTAATGATAACCCGGATCGCAACGGCACGTGTTGTTCGTGCAATTTGAATTCCGGAATCTCGCCGTACACTGCACCGACTCCGTGCAATTGTTCAAAATGTTTGTGACAACAGGCAGACATTTTTCATTATTCGCCCCCAACACCGTTTCGGATCGGCATTCGCATACCGTATTGTTTACGCATACAACGCCTTCGATGCGCGGGCACTCCTCATCTTTTACGCAAGATTGTCCGTATTCTGCTGAAAAAAATCTACAATTTGCAGTCGTTCTCTTTATGTATACGCATATGTCATTAATTTCAATAAATAAAACAACGTAGACACTTGCCAGGTAGTTTCACACATACGTTGTCCTCGTAACGATAACCCGATTTGCAAACGCACGTTCCGTTCTTCGCGCAAATAGTGTTCGCCAAAAACCCTTTGCACTGATTCTCATCTGTGCAGGTGGCATTCATCGACTGAACCACTGTTTATAAAAAAAAAAAAATCAAATAATTAGTAGAAACAAAAATTATGGGAAATAAAAAACATATTGCACAATTGCAAGGGAATGAGATTTTTAAAAATATTTTACAATAAAAGATAAAAATTTTCAAATATTTTTTATATTTTCATTCAACATTGCTGCGTAAGATATATTTTTTTTACGCGCTTACCTTCGACGCATTGATGATGATTGCTCGACGCTACGTAGCCTTTCGCGCAATCACATTGACTGTTGGTAGTGTTGCAAACTCCTTGAAAGAACGCACAGTCTTGATTGTGTTTGCATGTTCGATAGACCAATGGACCTAGAAGATAATTATTTTTTATACGAATGTTGATACAATTCAATTTTGAAAACATTTATCAAGTAATACGGTCAACGAACGAAATAAGTTCTAAGAACTTGATTATGTATCCACCTTTTTTTCTTGGAGTAAGTTGATATGAGGATGCATTGAGGCAGATATTAGTTTCATTGTTTGAACTCGGACACATGCAATGTCCGTCTTCGCAAAAAGCGTCTCTCGGGAATGCTTGCATGCTTCTACAATCCTTCTCGCTTGTGCACGGAACAGACAGATCTACGCAGATAAAAAAAATATTGTTCTACCGTCGAGAAAAAAGCGATTACGCAGACGTATCTTTTTTTTTTTTTTTGAGTAATAATCAACGATATAAATATATTTTCTCGATATACAACAGTTTCAAGATGTTTTGATCGCACATTTTCATGACAAGCTCATTATCGTGTTATATTAAAAAAAAAAAAAAAAGAATTTATTTTTTGTTTCGGGATATCAGAGAATTTTTTTGACACGAATAAAATAGCACTTGTTTTCCGATGTGGGAAACAACATATATTTGAGTTTAAGTGATCTCGCGACCTTTGTCGAATTGTAGAAAGTGAGGAGAATTTTAAAGACGCGAGCACGTTACGCAATGTTAAGGTGAATAATTTTGCACGCGCAAAAGAAAAGAACGATTTTTCTTGATTTGCAAAATGTTTTTAATCAAATAAAACGAAGTTTTCACGAAAAATAATTTTATCGGCAAGCAACGCAAGCAAAAGCGGAAATGTGTTTATCTCGCGTTAGTCTTTGAAAGACAGAGAACACCGCATTGTTATCACGTTTTCACATCGTGCGCAGTCAAATGTAAAAACTTTATTTTAGTTTTGTACTTGAATTACGGAAGCGTGTGTGATAATCATATTAGAGATACTGCAATTACAAAGCTGAGAGATTCGAAAATATGTGCACGCGTATAATTCTTCTTTCGTGAACGCGCAGAGAAGACACGTGAAATTTAAATTTAATCAAGTTTGGAGAAAGATAACGTGATGAGGTCGTTTGTGTGTGTGTGTGTGTGTTTCGAACGCTACAACATATGATGTTTACATGACAGCGCAAACGTTACTTCATCATTCTCGATAATTACAACCAGGCGTATTACACGCTCGAGCTACCGTGTGTTTTTTTTTCTTACACAAAAACCGAATAATTTTTTTCTAACTTTACGACTTTAGCTCGCGAATTTTGAATAAATAATAACAAGCAAAGAGCGGATCTCAGTTATATCACGTCGATCGCAAGAAATCAGAACTATATAACACACTCACCAAGTTTGTCTCCAATGACAAAACTAATCATCAGCACGATTATTCCGCTCAGAACTGCGTGAGTTCTCATTTTTTTTTTTTTTTTTTTTGATGTAAATTCTTTTCTTTTACGATATTTGACAATTTGCGATATTAATCAATCACCGATTTCCTATAAGCTCGATCTATTTTCGGTGGAAATAAACGTGGAAAATCGAATTCAGCGATCGGTTGATGATCGCGCAGAACCGCACGCACAAACTGGAGAACGCGAAGCGAGTGTTCGAAGGCCTCTCGTTAGCTGTTCTCTCAACCCCGCGACACATTTCTGTGTTTCGTCCCCCTCTGTTTCTCGGACTCTCCCACTTAGGATATGTGTTGCTAATTTTCTCTCCCGGCTTCTGTACACGTTTCGTCACACCGATAAATTCCGAATGCGTTTTCGCGCGCGCAAATCGCACAAACAAACGCGACATCAAAGTGTAAAATTAAATTCTCTTAATGACATTTAGATTCTCTTTTGCACAATTGACTTTTTGTTTTCTACGTTTTTGTGTAGTTTATTTTAGATATGTACGTTAAATATATATATATTGTAGCGTATAAATATATAAATACGTGTATTGTACGCGCGCCAAGTATATCAATATAATTGTCTACTTTCTAATTTTTCTTTGTAATTCAACAATTTACGCTCAAGTGTTCGCTTTACTTTCTTCATTTCCTCATAATTTCCGCATTTGCATTCAATATGAGAATCGCGTACGAGAGTTGGTCGTGAAATAAAGCCGACTCGCGCGAATCGTAACTATGAATTAGACAATACACGTGAAATGTCGCGCACAAACGCGAGCAAATGTGAGAATCGCGCGTCTCAGTCACCGTAATGATAATGAAGAAGCGTCTGGTAATCTGATGAGGTTGAATTAGCAGAATTATTGCTATCACGGCACAAGCTTCGTCGAATTAATGAGCGCGTGGCTAATCGTCCTTTTAAAAAACTAAATGCGATATCTTTGTCATATTCAAACGAATACCTTTTTGTGTAATAATTATTGAATATAAAAAAACGTAAACGTTTTGTCTCTATTAAAATTTGTAAAATTTCATAAACAAGAAGAGAGAAAAAAGAGAATGATAATTACCAGAAATTATAACATTATTATATATGTAAATAATAATATATTATTTTTATATATCTTATATTAGTATGTACATAATATTTTTATAATGTATTATTATGTATTTCTATTATTATTATTATTGAATTTAATAATTTTCTTAAATTAATTTTAGAAATTTTTAGCGAATATAACAGTAAGTTGCACAAAAATAAAAAATTTATGTTAAATCTGCACAAATTCTGCAGAAAAAGTGATTTCTAACGACTTATTTATATATACAGAGAGCGTTCATAACATATTGCAAACTTGAAAACTTTTAAGTACAAGATAATAATTTCCGTGAATGGCTTTTCGTCTAATGTCGAAAAAAAAAAAACAGATTTTAGAAAGTTTTTCGATGATACGCAAAAGATAACTTAAAAAAAGATAACATCTTTGTTTTACATAATATAAATTTTTGGTACTATTTCGATTACCTACACGACGGACGTTGCATTGGATAACGATTACGTTTCGCTTAAATAAGTAAAATGCTCTGATTCATTTTCAGGATATCGCTAGATATGCCTCGAGATAAGACATTTATCTCACGGAGGGCGTATACTACATGTATCGCATTTCGAGAAGTGCGTATGAGCTCATATCTAACAGTCACCTGGATATGTTGCCTGTTTGCACGTGAAATTATTCGATTTCAATTCCAATGAAGACTTTCGTTTTCTGCTGGTTCCTCATTTTCTTCGCGCTCGCTGGTCGTTTTTCGTGTCAGGAAAACGGTGAGTCTTATCTTTACGAATGTGAATTATTATCGCGTCTAAACATATCTTCTGACACAAAAATCGACTTAAAGTGATGCAAGTTAACACATATGTAGCGGTAAAAACTGATAAGAAAAAAAGTTGCACAACAAAAAAAACCTAACTTATTTAGAAAAAATTTCCGAGAGATTTAGATGCTTATCTCTTATTACGCAGTTTTTTTTACTCTTCTACGATAATTTGAGATCAAAAAGTCGTTAATCCTCTAATATATTACCGATATTAATACAAACATATCGCAGTTGTGAATTATTCTGATAATTTTACGTTCTTTTTTATTTTAGCGAATCGCATGGCGAATGTCGGTGTAAAATGCGAAAGGGACGTCGACTGCATCGATCACGCGTTCTGTCGCTGGCAGCAAAACTGCATGTGCGATCCGTATTATTCGCCAAGTCCCGATAAATCGAGGTGTATCCCAAGTAAGTATCCATTGAGTGTAAGAATACGTGGATTTAACTTTGTCTAAGTAGTTTCAAAAGAGATCAAACGCATAATCAAATGTTGCCGCGAGAGTGTTTGCAGGATTTGATTTAAATAATTTCTCCTTCCTTTTATTTATGCACATAAGATCCTCTTGTTATTTTTTTGTGATAGAGCGTTTATTACGTTTCAAATGCTGTAAATCGAATGCTTCTTGTTTTTTTTTGCATTAGCCGTTGGATTGAGTTGCCTGGACAACTCGGCGTGTCAAGGCATAATGAATGCCGAATGCAGACAGGGCACCTGCACCTGCAAGGACGACTTCTACCTGGATAACAACAATTCTTCAAATTGCATCATCAGTGAGTAATTCCCAGTTTACGTTGTGGAAGAGCAATTTAGAAAAAAAATACAATAAACGGTTTGTGTTTTGACGTCAATGATGATTTAATATGAATGAATACACAGGACCCATCAACATTGGCGATCGTTGTCAGGTGCATAGCGTGTGTCAAGAAAGATTTAACTTCGCATTGTGCAACAACGAACAGTGCAAGTGCATCACGGGATATCATTTTGTAAACGTAACAAGGTCTTGCGTTCTGAACCAAGGTACAATACACAAATATAATAATAGTTTTTTTTTTTTTTATAACAGTAAAATACACTATAAATAATAGAAAATACATTTGAAAAAAAGCTTGAAGAAAAAGTAAAACCGAGAATATATAATCAATACCGACAGTCAGCAATTTATTAATAATATCCAGACGACACAAAAATCTGAAAGATATCTTATTAAAAGAGATATTTTCCACAGACGTCTAATAAATTATTATAGCCATCTTTTTTACATATCTTTACGACGTCTCTTACGGACTTTTTTGTGCTTGTCTGATGAGTAAATGTACTATTTCTCGATTCGTTCTGTATGTAGTTGTTTTAGCTTTGTACAGTTTTTGCCGGAATGATTACGAGTGCTATGGAATGGATTACAAGTCTTCGGACAGCTTGGAGTGTAAAAACGGCGTATGCGTGTGTAAGGAAGGAGAGCCGCAATGTGCCAAAGGTTAATTACTGTTAATTGCATCGTTACATCGCCATTCGGCGAAGCTCAAGTCTTTCGAGAGTTGTTCGAGTTTCCGCTTCTGTTTTCTTTTTTTTTTGCAGGTTCACTGATGACGGACGCAAGAGCACTCGTGACAGTCACGTTCTTTCTACAACGTATTCTTCACTTCTTAAAAAATTAAAAAAAATTGTACATAAATTACCAATCCACTTTTTTTTTTGCAATAATACTGTATGTAATAATACTGTTTGTTTATGCGAGATCGACGAACATTTGCATCATTTCTAAAATATAATATATATCGTTTTTATATTAAAATAGAGTGTATGTTTCTAATGTCGTATTTTTATGTTCTACAGGTGCGTTTTTGTTTTAGCGCTCACGCTTTGAGCGTCAGTCTATTTTTGTTCTATATTTAAAAAGCAATAAAAAAAAATGAACTAATGTTGTTTGAAGCGCGTAAAAATCGCGTCCGAAATAAACGCATCTTACGCGTGTAAAACTAAATTTTTTATTTACACGCACGTAAATTTTTTTTCTCACACGTCTGTACGCACAGTTTATAGCAGTCAAAATGGCGCCATGTTTTAAAACTGCAATTACGGTACAGATAGTGGTGCACAGAAACCAAATCAGCCGGATACACAATTTGCATCAATCGATTCGTCCGATCGGAGAGAAGACAATAAGCGGCCAGGATCATATGACAAAATGTAATAGCTCTTCCGTTCTATAAGCCAGAGCTATATGGTCCATGGGTGTGTGTGTGTGGTGCACAATAAAAACTACGTGTCCGGTTATATACTTACACCTTGACCTGAACACAATAGAGAAAATATTAGGAATTAAAATATTAAGAATTAGAAATAGAAAATTAAATGTATTATATATATACAACGACAACAAATAAAATTTAACATATAAATACAAGAAGTATGTAATGACCGCGTGATATACAGCGTGTATTTATCTACATTTTTATACGTTACATTTTATTTTTTTTCGCATTGTGCATTACATTTAACTCCTGTTTTTTTAATTCCTATTCCTAATATTTTCTCTATTGTAGCTCAGGCCCGTAGGTTCACACCCTGACCGGTTAGATTTTCATATTCCGGTTGGCAAGGTTCGTAAAAACTGCAACTTGCAATTTATGTAAACGGGGCTTAACGTTGATCAATTACAGTTTCTTCACACAGGCATAGGCGGAAGAAAACAGGGCAAAGTGGGGATATGGTTGTGCGCGGGATTGGCGTAATATATTCTACTGGCAACCAATAGCTGTGGAATACAGGAGAGGTTTCTGAAGAAGGAAGAAGCGCGAAACGGAACGAGTTTTTGTCCATCTGGTTTCTCTTCTCTCTGACTCTATTTGAGCGTACATAACCAAAAAGAAACAGCGAGTCGCAAACGCATAGCCAAATTTGTCGGAGAGAAATACTGTCCGAGAATTTTTTGATTCAAGAACCTGTTCATATATGTATGTTATATAAAACAGGTGCGTTGTATTGACACATTCGATCACACATGTTCTCTGAGTTAATAAAACCACCATTGATCATTGACATTCACATACTCATATACATATATATATATATAATTTATATAAATTAATCGTAAATCTCAAAGAATAGGGAATAATTTATTGGATTTTGTTGCGCCTTTAAAACCTTCGAGGTTTCTGACGCCTCTGCATCATCACGAAAAATATGAATATGTGTGTGTTTCTTGCTTGCATGTTTTGATAGACTATCTTATTTATTCTGCAGCTTTATTGTGCAGAAAATATGAAAACGATGAGATTAGGTGGGTATTTTTAATATGAAACATACATTTCAATAGTTTGGTAAAAATGAGGAATTCTGCATAGATTGTGATATCAAAGATTTGTATGTGCTTGCTCTATAAGTCGGAAAAATAATATAAGTGTTAATATAACAAATAGAAATGTAAATTTCTTCTAAAAGCAGACAGTTTGTATAAAACTAACAGAAGCTGAGATAAAAAAAAAACAGTATGTAATGTTATCGGACAAGAAAATCAGCAGTACAGAAAATATAAATGAAACAATGAAAAAATAGTGAAAGAAACGTAACAACTAAATTGAAGATATAGGAAGGGCTTTTGCAACGTTATTGATATAGCAAAAAACAAAGCTGATTGAGTGAAAATTCGGATTCGTTATGTAGTTAAAAGGCTTTATGAATGGAAGTAGGGTATATATGTATATATATATGATAAATACATACGATATTTTTTTATACAAATAATTATTTATTTCCTTCTCCAAAGTTTATCTTATATAAAATATGTATATAATTAAAACTTTCATTTTATCATATATTAATTGTATTATTTGTACAAAACAAAATTATTTTGTTAGTGATTTTTTTCCTTCACCTTTATATAGAGTTTGAATGTAAAACATTTTTCATTAAAAAATATAATTTATCCAATTATCCTATGTGGAATCGTAGTTAGTGTGCCATTTCTATCGGAAAAATTATATAAATAAATTTAATTATTAATTTAATATCATAAAACAAATGTTTGAAAGATAAAATTAATAATACAATTTCTTAGCGAAATATAAATGGACATTGGAGCGGCTAAAACTTGACAGTTTTATGTTTGATATAGTTTTATATATATATATATATATGGCATAGTGATGGGACTCATTATATACAGGGAATACTGTATTCTCTGTTATATTTCTTTTTCATGTATGCATATATGTATGTATCATATATCCACAATTTTTTTTTTGTTTTTCTTTTCCAGTATGTCTTGGATTCTAAACATTGTGCGTACTGCTGCGAATGCTACATGGACACCTCAAGTGACTCCCGTGCGATTTCGTTACTATACAGACAAATTAAAGAATCCCTATATACGACGTTATGGATACAAGGATCCTATAGATATGAGAGGTCTTCTACCTCGTGAGAGCAACAAACGTATTCTAGAGATGCCAATCTATCGTCCGAAGGACAGCTGGAACGAGAAGAGAGCACTGTTCGGTCAGAACGATTACATCGACATACTGGGTTCCGACAAGATTCATCCAACAAGAATTCTCTACAATGTTCCAGCTTGGTTAAGAGGCGTTCACGGTAATGAGTTTCAAGTTTTGTTGAGAAAAAGGAAAATGCTACAGCACGGTGTATTTCCACTTGCAAGACCGACAAAATGGAGAGACTTAAATAAAAGGATACGTTATCTGTATAAATTTTTAAATCGTAAAACTCCAACACGATAAGTCATCAGAAATCAGCTGTAGATATTTATTAAAACATAAATTTAATTCTCTTCAAGTTTTTACAGTATATTTGAAATTTCTGGAAGGTGTTGCGCGCGTTCTTACATCCTTTTCTTTTATCTTGCGAAAACCGTTTATATGTAAAATGTTAATCAAAAACGTTTTTTTTTTGTGTGTAATAATAATTATAATAATAAAAATTATAAAGTAATAAATTGTTTCTATTGACAAGTAATTTATATATCCATTGGATGTACGAGATTATTTCACAACGAAATTGAAGAACGTAAATACTCTTCGCTGAAATGCGAGTCTCCGTTGTAAAAAGATAAGAATTTTTTAATCACTTTATATGTACATAATCATTTTGGACGTCATATCCAACAATCGTAATCCAACATATATATAGCAAAACGGAAAAACACATTTTTAAAATAATTCTTTCTTTGTCAACTATTGTCTATGTATAATAAATTGAGTATTGTCCATCTTCTTAAAAAGTAGCCATACATATCTAACATCACGATTGCAAACTTCAATAACAGCTGATTAAGAAAGATCGTCTCGAACATAATTATTATAGCGTGCGGCACACGATGCCGTTCTTCGATTGCATTTGCGTCAAATTAAAACAATTTAACAATTCGCTGATTGTTTAATTGCAAATTGACAATTCTTAAAGTGTCAATTCTGATTGCTTGCATGCAATTTAACACGAAAAAAAGCTTTGTGTGTCGCAAACTATGTATTTCATGATATTTTTACAGTTGTTAAAAATTCTAATATATATATATATATATGTATAAGTGTTCTTGTTAGAACGTTATTTGCAATTACGATCACGTAATAGTTGTGGGTATTTTGCATTGAGAATGTAATACTATCTCTTAAAAGCCTAACTGAGGCTACACTTTTTGTACAGAAACTAACACAAGTGTCTAAACTAACTTGAACCATAAATGTTTTTTTTTTTTTTTTGTCTTAAGTTTTCTGTGCACTGTACAAATATCCGCGTTTGTTTGGATATTAATGGCAGTTACGTAAACCTCTTGTTCAATCACCCAACAATATAAAAAATTGTCTAAAGAATATATTGGTTCACAAATGATTTTGTAAAAACGACAGCAACGTCGTTTCATAATGTTTGCTGGCGTCTAAATTCCTCAGACTGTGCCTCTCATTGGGGTAAATCTGAAGTTGATACGGTTTACCGATCTTTACAAGAGCGTTGATCAGCTGGCTAGTATGATAAAAGTGCACATTCTCGTCGATAAGACCGTGTATGATCAACAAACGATTCTCCTCGTCGGGAAACTTGTTCACATATGTCAGCACCGACCCGGCCATGTAACCGTGAGGATTGTTTTGCGGCAAGTCCATATAACGTTCGGTGTATCCAGTGTCGTAAAAGTTCCACGAGGTGACCGGAGCGCCAGCAATCGCCAACTACAAGTTACAACGGAAGATATTTTTTAAGACCTAACTACGTTTCAGATTATCTGACGCAATAGCGTATTACTTCGCATTTCCGCACCTTAAACACATCAGGATACTGTATCAATCCCATTAGGCTTAAATATCCGCCGTAAGACCACCCGTGGAGAGCCACCCGATTTAAATCTATGTATCCGGTAGTTTCCGCCAGCCATTTTAATACTTCCACTTGATCGTCTAGTTCCACCGTTCCCATTCTACGTCGCAAGTGACTCTCAAACAGTAAACCTCTGTGCTGCGACCCTCGAGAGTCGATCAAGACTACACAATAGCCCTGAGCGGCCAGCATGTGCATCCTCAAATGCCTTAATCCCTGCAGAAGATTAAACAAAAATATATTGTATGTTGCACGTAATACGCAAAAATTCATATTTATACAAGAAATCCACTTACTTTAAATGTGTTTGATACTAATTGTACTTCGGGTCCGCCATATACGTTAAGTATCGTGGGATACTTGATGCCGGATTGAAAATTATGAGGCTTGAATATCATCGAATAGATGGTGTCGCCCGATTTTATTTTGTGAGTAAAAATCTCTGGTGCGAATAATTCGGTTTCGGGCACCGACGGTTCTAGAAGATAGCCTACTGGTGTGAGCGATATACTTTCTACCGTCCAGTCGCTCTGTGATATCTTAAATACCTGTGAGATGATCAATAATCATGTGAAACCAAGTACCACGATTTCATAAAAATTAAATATTTTGCAAGATATATGTTCGTACTTGACAAGTAGGAAGCGTTTTAATGGAACTGTAAACGGTGACCAACATCGTGCACTCTTTGTTGAAATATATATTATTGTAACTGTAGCCAGGTCGCGTCAAGAGTCTTATTTCTAAAGGTCGTCGCAACGAAACCGCGTAAACATGCTGCTCCAAAGGTCCTTCTCGTAATCCGCAGAAGTACACAATAGAATTCACCTCGTCGACCCATATCTTTTTTCCTAACACTTCCCAATCGCCCTGCGTAAGCGCTACCTTGGAAGTGATACGCGGTCGAAGATATATACTATCCATTCTGTCCAAAGGCTCTTCCACACCATTACTCAAACCTGGGATAAAACGTTTTATGAGTTAAAAAATGGCAAAACGTGTGCGTATTGATCACACAACACTTCGTTAAAAGAAATTTTATTATACCTGCTATACTAGATGTTATAAGATACAAATGTCGATATTCGGATTCCTCGCTTCCCCAAATAAATTTGACCTCGTTCGGATCGTCAGACTTTAAAAAATACAGTAAATCATTCACATTGATCCAGATCGTACTTTGCTCAGAGTATATCACTTGGACGCTTGCCGATGCGGGTGTGAAATGATTTTCCGTGTTGTACGTGTTCGGCGGGGGTTCGCAGAAGTTGTCTATCGACAACAGAACCAATTCGAGCTTCTGCTGTTTTCTGTCCAGCAGTTGAACCCAGACGCTGCGTTGCAACAAAATTGACCGTTAAACTGACCGTTTAACACCACGTCACTTATTACGTGTCGTTTTCACTTTCACTTCGAACTTACTATTGAGCGTCGGGTGTCCAACCAACCCTCACCATGTATTCCATCCAAGAAAACATAATGTGAAGAGGATATTGAAGTTCTAAAATTTCCACGTTGACGATCTGCAACGATTCCGTCAGCCGAAACTGCACCATCTTCAAGTTACTCCTTGCGTTTGGCATACCAGCCCGGGGAAATCTGAATTCGTCCACTTCGTCGGAATTCGATGACGAGGTAAAACAATGTATCTTGACGTCGCTCTCGTCAACCTCCTCGTACACTATTCTATATATACCGTCGTACGTCGACTTCGGTTGCCACCAGTAACCGATGTATCTAAGACAGGCACACAACAAAACGGATTTCTTAAATTTTCACACTTTCAGCATGCGAGTATCCAGCAAAATAAAATAATCAACCTTGTGAATTCCTCCTGCATCACGTAAGAAGGAGTACCGGCGGTAAGTGGATCATCTGCAAGACTTCTATTTCCTTTTCTAGCGTGAGTTAACCGCATTGAAGAACCTGTAATACTATGCGACAGATACAGATCTCCGGAGCACGTGTGAGCGATCAGAGCATTGTTCCAGGGACAAATCTGAGGACACAATTTAGCTCCGCTGGTCGACATCCTTATCTCGGACGGAAAGAGAGGACCCGGCTAACACAAAAGAAAGACATACATTTTTAATATTTTAGTTCATCAATGATATATATTATCACGTAGACATTACCATAAATCCAGTATCCACGCATTGATAAAGACTGCTGGCAGCTGGAAAAACCAGTTTGCCGCTCTCCGCGTGAATCTCATAGCTGGTTATACCCCACGTGGCGAGTCTCTTTCTCTCCCACAACAGTTGTTCCTCTTTCGACAGTCTATTCGTGCTTGATACACTGAAATCATTTGGCGTGGCCAATGTTTCTCCTCAATTACGAATACGATAATCGTGTTTTTTTTTTGTAATTGCGTTTTACCTTTGAAAATTTGCTTCTATAACAGGCTGCCAATGGAGACGATAACCGTTGGCGTGATCCGCGTGTGCAATATCTACATACAGAAGAGTGGTTTCCCATCCGTTGCTGGGAGTGCTAAGAAAATATATTCTAGTTCTGCAAAAGCAAGCAAGAGAGAGAGAAAGAGCAGGTTATAAGAATTTCGATTGGAACTAAGCGAGATCTCACGTTATCACGGAGGACAAGTTTAAAATTTGTTTCTTCCTCACCGGCCGTCCGGAAGAGATCGGAAAGAGATGGACCCAGGCACGGATCCGGCCGACACGCCGGACAACTTTCTCCTGAGATCGCTAACGACGGCGCGCAGCTCGGACCAGGATTTCCGCGGCACCGTGCTGTCGGGAACGGGCTGTTGGTCCCCTCCCGTATCGCTGCTCGTAGAGGTTTCCATATTTTTTTTTTTTTTTTTTTCACAAGCTGCTGCTATACTCGTGCCGGTTGTTTCGCGAAGTCATTCGCGGTCATTTTCCAGCGAACGCGTCCGCGGCGGTCTCGGCGCGGTCATGGTCGAAGACAACAAAAGCGATTTTCTGAACAAAGTAAGCGCGCGTGTATACGTAAACGACGCGGCTTGTAAGTACAAAACCGACGGGAAGTAAACGAAAAAACGACGCAGTACGCGAAGAGGTGCGAACGCGACGACGGCGGCGGCGGCGGCGGCGAGGTATACGTAGAGCCGAGAGCGGAGAGCGATACGCGCGCGCACGGACGGAGGAAGAGAGAGAGAGAGAGAGAGCGGCGACGTTATTTTTAGGTTATGCTATGACCGTTCGGTGCGGTAGCCGCCGAAACCCCGCGCGAGGCTCACTTTCACCTTCTCACCGATCTCGCTTGTTGTCTCTCTCGCCTATCTCTCCTCCCTTCTCTCGACTTGAGACGGGACATTAATTTTCCGAAATCGTCGCTGTTGCTAACATCACTTTCGCCACTACCACTGGAACCGCGGCGCGCCACCACCTCCTCTTCTATACGTTCTCACCACCACCGCCGCGCTCTACCACCGCGATTTTCTTTCTCGTTCCGATTCCTCCTCGTGCCAGCAACAACACGCGGATGCCGACGGACACTCTTCCCTTGACCTGTGTCGTTGTCATCCGTTGCGTATAATAACAACAGTCTCGTTGTCATCGACGTATTCGTGTTGAGGTGCTACATCGGTCGATGACGCGCGTATACGTTTATACCGATTTATTCACGCGCGAAAAGAAAGCAAAAAACAACACATGTGTGGAGAGCGCTCACACATCGACAGCGCAGCGCGCCGCTTTGCGAGCAGAAAATTTGATAACGACTTTCTTTTATCCATCGGCCGCTGTTTTTTCCGCACTTGCACGTCGTCATCTTGATGGAAAATTATGTTTCAAATAATATCCAGCGCTGCGTGCGTGTGTGTGTGTGTATGTGTGCGCGTGTGTCTGATTTTCTTTGTTCTTTGACGAATTCAACGTTTTACGTACTTTTTTGGGCGACTCCCCGAAAACGCGTACGGTAATTATCGGTTCGAGTCTCTCGAAATATTTGTTTAATGTGATTGTAAAATAAGATCGGGTAAAAAAAAAAAAAATTCGATCGGTCTAGAAACATAAAATGACAAAAATACTGCCGACAAATAATTTCACTGTTGTAACGACGTTTATCTTTGAAATTTTATAAAGTTGTACAGTTTTTTATACTTACGTATTATATACACACAAAAAAATATATATATATATATTGTATATTACAATATATTCTGTTTTTACTTCAACAGGATTCAAATGTGTACGAATCGCAGCATTGGGAAAAGAAAAGAAACCAGAAAAATATTGCGACCAACCTGGGCCGTCGTATTCAGGGGAGGTCGAGAGGTCGCGTTTGTTCCTACATATTTAAATAACTCCTCGTCGCGACGTCCATTTCGTCTCCACGCGTTCCTGAATTATTTTCCTCGTTTTTTTGCTGCTCTTCTGTCGCCGACATCGGATCCTTCTGCGAGCGGTTACGTAAAAATCCAAGTTGGGGTATTATCAAGCCGGTATCTTCTGTATCTCAAAAAGAAAAATATTTTCGAGAGAGAAAAAAAACAGCTGTGGTCTGCTAGTGAAACGAAACAGACATTTTCACGTCTCGATGGTTCATCTCGCTAATATTTTCGCGAGGAAACTTGCGGTTATCGTGTTTTCCTATAAATCGACGTTTAGCGCCTATCCACCTCCTCCGTAGGCCACTTCGACCTGTCGAGTCTTCGGCGATAAATTTCGTCGAAGTGCTCGGCGTATACACGCGCGAATACGTACCATTCGTTACACACTGTTTTACGCACTATCGACGGAATATCCTGACATTGAATTATTTTAATTGAAAAAATTTATTATTTTTCAAAAATACTTATTTCTCATTTTTACCGCGTTTGGTATTGCAAATCGCGTCGAGGCGCTCTTTTAAGCTTGAAAATTTGTGCAGTTATAATCGATTTGCAATACCTATATATCGAACGCGGCTATTAAACAGAAAGAAAGAGGGAGGAAAGCGAGAGAGGAAAGAGACACAACACAATATCAAGACTCTAATTTATATTTAATATTTAATATATTTATTTTATATATTTATTTTATATTTAATGTAGTTCTATTTTTATTCAGACACTTTGGACACAAATATCTTTACATCATCAGTTGGATTTCTTTTGTACGTCTCGTTGCATCTTAGTCTGTAATAATAAATATTCATGATTAAAATTGTATATGTGTGTGTGTGTGCACAATACGTGTGTATATCGCGACAACTTCAACAGAAGAGACACGATTAACAAACGAGGCGTGCATAAATCTTTTTGACGAGGCACGTATTCTGCCTTACGTGTCAGCGTTCACACAACGTATCAGTTTTATCGAAATTTCATTTTCACCCTTACACGTAATCGCGGGCATCGTCATTCTTGTCATCGAGAGCTCGCCCTGGGTAAGCAAAGGATCACGTTTCCTCTTTCATCACGTTATGTCACAAAGAGCCAGGGGAGAGAATACGATATATTGATAAAAATTCATAAACGTTATTCCGTTTTTGGGCGTTAGAAAAACAATTTTATAACGAGCAATTTTAACAAATAAGTAAGAAATGTAAAAATTTAACAATATTCTCTGTTTCTCTTTCCTGATTTTTTATTTGCATTTTTTTTGTTTTTTTGTTTTTTGTTTGTAGAAACGCGAGATGAAATTTCTTGAGAAATTCCCGAAAAAATGTGCCTGCCATCGCAAATCGAAAATGTTCTCTCTCGAACATCTTAGGAGAACTTGGTCGGTGAGTCAGATTACTTTATATTTGTGTTTATTATATAACAATGATATAAAAATATAAAAATATTTAACACACACGCTGGTACACTCACGTGTGATGAAAATTAACGAAGTATTCACTTACCTTTTTGTGTGCGCTCGCTCTTTCATTAGAGAGAGAGAGACAAGGACAATCGCTTCAACAGGATTTGTGCAAAGGAGATTTAATCGGAAATGTGTAAAAACGGTGGGGGGAGATATTATTTATTCGCAAAAAAAAAAAAACTGCGTTTTTCTTTCTACTTCAATTTCGACTTCTCTTTATTCTACGCCTCACGTAGAGAGATCAAATGTCTCGTGGATGGCCTACACGTAGACACAATTTTCCGACGAACTTGCGCTATCAGCCCGTCCCGTCTCACTCTCTCTCTCTCTCTGCTCTCTCGTCGAATAGTCTGCACGAAACCTATATATTTCCTGAGATACCTTCCCCGAGTTCGGAATTCTCACGGGAGAGAGACCGAATCCCTTTTTCCTGTGTGTCCTTTAAGTATTAACGCGGCAAATTTCGTAGGTGGTTGGGTAAAATTTTTATTAAACCGATACTTAACTAACGTTTTTTCTATTTCCGTAGCGATCGGACGAGTAAATAACTCCGTCTTGAATTTTATTTTTTTTACGTAGAAATAAACTGACCCTTCACACGCGGAGCTCACAAGCGTTCGATGGCATAGATTGATAAACAAAAAAAAAAAAAAACAAACATCAAAGGCGTTTTTCTTTATTTCAATTTTTCTCATTAGTAAATTTCGCGAATAATTCGAGAACGATCCGCGCGCGAAATCCTGCATTCGCAGTAAAAATCTAGTAGCCGTTGTGATTGATGATCGCGCGAGATTATACAATCGCGCGAAAAGAGAGCGCGAGAGTTGTTTTCGATCTTATCGATCTGTATGAAATCGACGCGCCGCGCGCGTCGACGTGGCGTGCAAAAATGACATTGAGAGAAGCGGACGTGGCAATTTGCATAAACGACTGTAATATCTTTTGTCAACAAAAAAAAAAAAAAACAATTTATTTATTTCTCGCCGTCTCGCCGTTTGATTGCGCGTTTGAGTGTTTTATTATTATTTCCTCGTAAAAGACCAGAAGAATGCCGAAGTGCTCGCCTGGAATCACTGACGTGGTCTAGCCAAGAGAGAGAGAGAGAGAGAGAGAGAGTCGGGTGTCTACTATCTCTCGATGGTTAGTTGGCATGCAGAGCCGGCCCCGCGGCGTACTTTACTCGCTTTAACTTTTTCGCTTTTCTTTCTTGCCTCGGCTCACCTTTCTCCTCTCTTTCACTCTCTCTCTCTCTCTCTCTCCGCTTCCTCCACTCAAACACCCGGATCCGCTCCGCTACATAATGCAGGCTATATTGAATATTTCGCCGCGACGGTAAAATGATAAAGAAATCCTCGCCAAGCTTCTCGGACTTATGTGGATACACCGACCCTCGGTCTCTTCCTCTCGGAAACGAAGGGAAGTGTTTCCTCAACAACCGTCAACAGCAAACCACCGTGTGTTACACGCGACGCGACGATTAACTTTGGAAAAAGAAGAACTCGAGAAAGGGATTTTCTCTTCTTGATCTAATTTGCATCTCTCGCGATGATAATTTTGCTCGATCTTCGTTAATCTTGCAGCGCGTATTTTTGTCTCCTCTCTTGTAAAGATTCTATTTGTTGCCTTTTCTCGTAACTTTCATGTAGATAAATTTTCACGTGTATAAATAATGTTTCTTTTTTCATATTTTTTTACGTAACACGTGAAATAATAGCGCAAGGAATTCCCTCTCGGGGGAGTCTTTACGATCGCTATTAGAATCCTTATCGTACTACGAGGCCGTTCGAATTTCCTTCGTGAGATGAGAGAAATGTATCGGCGTAATATTTAATGTTTTTCTATCAACATAATGCATCTTTACTGTTTCGGCGCATTAACGTTTTTTTTTTTTTTTTTCTACATAAAAACTATACGAAAACTCTATTTTTTTTTTTTTTATAAATAAAAACAGATGTATGTTATGTGTACATCACACATATAATTTGCACGAAAACTAAACTCTCTGAATATTTCGAGTTGTGAAATTGCGGACAGATCACTACGCAAAATATCGATATGATATCTCGAAAACAAAATAAATGTCGTCATTTGAACCTACTTAGAACGTGAGCTAATATATCTAATGGCTCGGTCGCGCTTGTGTAACCGCATCAATCGTTGAAAGAGACTGTATCAAACGAGAAAAGTTCGAACGTTTGCGTCACTTTGCAGAAAATATATTTTATGCAGCCTAGTGAGATATTCAAAGCGTTTCCTGTCTCTCAACGGCGTCTCCTGTTGAAGTATAACACATGTTCCAGCTCGAGTATCGAGCCATTTTTAAATTGAAGGAATAAAATGCGTGTAAACATATATATATGTATCGAAAGACTTTATACAGAGAACGCCTCTTGCAACTAAAACCATGAATAAAAATTCATTTACTCTCGCGGCGATAGTTTTCAATTTGCGTGTAATTTCGTTTTCGTACAAAAACAAAGACAAATACTACCAAAGTGAAAAGTAGCGTGAACAATTTGAAGATGTGAAATTGCTTGATTTTTTTTTTGTTTCTTCAAAGGACACGACAAAGGGCGGAAAAGACGAAAAGGTTACGGAATTTCTGGAACAGCTTTTCGTACGACTCCAGGGGTGGTAGCTGCACTTTAGTTGACACGGGCGTACGTAACATGTGCCCCTGGGGGGTCGCAATATTGATCTCCCCTCTTTCCGCCGCATCGTTCTCTCCTGCATCTCTCTCGCCTCCTGCCACGTCCCGTTCGTTCTACGGCATATCAACAGCGGACAGCTCGAATTGTACAAACCTAATGGAATATACGCCTTCCGAGGAGCTTGTCGTCCTTTTCAGTTTGCGTATTCCGAATACACGCAGCAGCCTCTGCGAAATCCGCCTCTCACGTCGACGTGATGAAATATCGAAGAAGTTTGTGTCACAGAATCAAAAATAAAATTATTATCATTTTTCCTTTCTTTTACATCATTTTTTGTTATCGATCCATTTTTGTCAACAAAAATTCAATAATCGGGGAAAAATTATTAATTTCGAAACTCAACAAAAATAAAAGCAATATTTCACACAACATCTCTTTTGTTTTGGAAATTTAAACACGCGTATGAAGGATTGCGGGGCGGGGGGGAGGACACAGAAGGATTTTCTCTCCGCACGATATTTGCGTATTAATTAAAATATATGTATATATACACATATATATATGTACACAATAATATGTAATAATATAAATTTCATTAATAATAAAGTCACTATGTATTATAATATCAAGCTCCCTCGATGAAGGAATAACTGATGTGATTCGTTGTTGCTATTGTGACCACTTCCAAAGCTGACAAAGATAAAGTTTTGCTCTTCGTCGCTCTCCTCTTCCATCGCCGCCGAACGCTGTCCTTTTGAAAGGTTGATGTCTGTTTTGCGATTTACAGTCTCTTCGCACTATTACGATTTTGAAAAAAAAAAAAATGTCCCTTTATTATCCAGCTGACTACAAAAAACTTGCTAAAGTATCGATCTCTATCTTCTCTCTCTCTCTCTCGCTGGCGGTATCTCGCTTAGAAATTTACTATCATATATTCAAGTAAAGCTTTTTAGAGCCCCAAGACCTCGCAGGGTTCGATATGATCGTGATCTATACAGTTGACACGTCGACTATCGGATCGAAACTCATCATCACGTTAAATATAAATTTTTCCAAGATCGATTCTCTCCGAAGCTAATCGACCGATCAACCGTCATTGCTCAATTTCTGCTAAGCGACTCTAATGCGATCGGCCAATTCCAATGGAACAATTAACTTAATCGGAAATGGCGAAATTGATCCAAAGCAAACACCTTTTTCTTTCCCGTTATTCGTCAGAAATCACTCCCGCTGAACGATACACAGATGATAGTCGACGTGACAATGGAAACAACCACGCGCACAAGCAAACTACTTACTAATACATTACACTCTAGATAATTACAGTTACGGCACTTTCCATCGTTTTTAACGTCAGCAAGCTTGGCAATTTCCCTACTTAGGACAATCGCTCGTGACAACAACATGTGTATATGTTGCGTTACCGGTAAATTCGCGGATACTTTAATATTCTAATCTAAAATATTGTTCAAGAACTATGTTTGAGAATATATGAAACATATGTGTATATATATATACTCTATATATATATATATATGCATACAATTTGTACTTGCGATGTAAATGTATAAAGAGCATTCATCTATAGCTTCCCTAGCATTTGTTAACACAATGCACGTGAAAGAGTGCACGAGATGTGTTACACAAAATAATGTCTAGATTTAGAAATCGTGTCCTCGCGTTTTTAACAAACCACAAATACGCCGGTTTTCCTCGATACAATGCAATTAAGTTCTCCGTTCGAGCGCATCACACTGCTTTGTTGTCTGTGTGTGTATGTGTGTGTGTGTGTGTTAAATAATAAAAAATGCAGTGTCTGCGTGAACAAAAATTCTCATTTCGTCGATTCACTATAAAAATGTCTGACCGGTACAAAGTGAAGAGATCCGAATATATTAATAATAATACGTATACGTTACTGCGAATATATATTATTAATATTTTGCGTTATATCACAGGTGTCTTGAATATTTGTTTTTTTTTTGTTTTTTTTTTTTGTAATTGAGAAAAGAAATTCGAGATCGGACGTGTACGAAATAAAAACGTCAAACTGTTACACGATTTTCTGTCGTCAAAAAACAAAACGGAAAACAAAAAGTTTCGAGTGAATTGTTAAATATTTAAACGTATTTTATTTTCTTTTACGTTACTCCTCATAGAATCTTCTCAAAACACACTAACGCTACGTCTTTTTTTTTTTTAACTTAAGATATAACTAATTATCTAGCAATCATCTATCGATCTACTGATTTTCTCGTCTCTTGTGTGCTTCGGCACAGGGAAAACTCCAATTAGATTTTTCTCTTTATATCATATAGGTCACATAACATGCGTGATTAGTATAATCGAGATCTCGATCGAGATAATTCGTTGTAAAAGTAGTGTAAGCTTCTTTATATTCAGCCTCTCTCACTAATTAATTTAATTCTCCTTGCCTTCGACTTGCAGTCATATAAACCGTCGCAATTTTATTAGTCGAACAAGTTGTAGGTACGTCGCGCACCGCGAAAACTTCGGCGAATATTTCGATATGTGTCTACTATCGGAATTTCAAATTGTCGGCAATCATCGATTTATTCTCACTTGATGTAATAGACGTGCGATGTCGATACACGAAAAAATCGATATACGCAGTATATATATAAGATACCAGCTAAAGACAAGAGACGTCCGGCTTAATTGCAGATCAAACCGAACTTAAACCACGATTTATTATTACTACATTTAACCTGGTTTTATCGCGTAAATAATATATATATATATATATCGCGTTTTTCGAGAACGCGATTCGCTTGAAAGCGAATTAACTAGTGATAATAATTATTCGAACTTGTGACACTGATGGAAATTACTTGCGTCAAAGACAGTCATGAATAATTATGCGCGACTCGTGACGAATGAAATTCTCGGTCACTCAGCTTTATTGATAACCTTTGAAAGGTAGATCGATGTAATGTGCGACGAAATAACTGCTGCCAAGTATAATAACGCGCCGATATACAATTTACGTTCCGTCAGTTTTTCGACGAGCAACGAAAACTAAACGAGGAAAAAACTTGTGAGAAATTTATTTTATTAAAATAAAAAAAAAAAATAAATAAAATGTAACAACTTATCTCCTCACGATCTCTCGCACTCACCTCTCGCGTTCCTCGTTGCTTCCGAGCGATAATATGATGCTCTACTTTTTATTTGATTAAACTATCACACCACCTACGTATATAAATATACATATCTACTTTGTATATTCGTCGAAAGTTTAGGTGAGAAAAATTAATTACGCCAACGTAGGTACATGCTCGTCGAATAAATTATCGTAATGTAATCGAAGGGCACAGGTGTGACTATATACGGCGAGAGAAGAGGAAAAGTATATATATATATATACGTAAGAAAATACCAATATATAGTAGGGAAAATTAGCTACTATACAACAAGATACTGGTATTTATATGTATGTACATACGCGCGGCACGTGGTGGCGAATTGTTCGATCCACGTGTTGCTTAGTCGCGAATTTCACGCGCAAGTAATGATGAAATATCACGCTTTATATTATCAAGATTCGTTTTTTTTTTTTTTTTTTTTTGAATAATCAATCAGTCTTCGTCCTGAGAAAGTTTCGTCCTAAAAAAGAGTTTATGGAAATTCATTGTCAAGAATACAAGATTTTACTTTTTTACGTGAACATTCTACATAAACAGTATTCACGTTATGTTACGATTGTTTTACAAGGATATTTAAGGGATACACTGTAAACAGAAAGTATTTTGAAAAAACAAATATTTAGGTGGAAATTAAGTATATAAATCACATTATGTATTATATATATATATGTTATATATATATATATGTATCTACTTATATATATCTACCAAAAATAGAATACTACATTACGTTTGAGTCACGAAATCAACGCGAAGGATTATAAAAATACTCATTCATCTCACAATCTCTCTCTCTATATTTATTTTTTTTTTTTTAACAATTTTTAAAAACCAAGATTCACGACATTTGTTACGAATAGTTAGTCACACACTGTTAATCAGCTTATAAATTATCAACTCAAACAAGCTTTATCGAACTTTGTTTGGTATTTGTCATTATTAAGTTTATAAACTCGTTAATTAAGAAATAATCTTTTTCGAGAGAGATCGCTCATCAGTCAAAATGGTTTCTCGTTATATTCGCCCTTATTTCGTGATTCGTGGCGTCGATTGACGTATTTACGTTCAATTTCAATTATTAAAGACAATCACTTGTGTAGATACGGATCGTCATTAAGGGGAAAGGAGGGGGGAACAAAGTTTATTAAGCGATTAGCATGGAATAAGAGTATTTTTAATGATTTTCAACAACAACAGGTACAGTAACCAGTGTTTACCTGCAGTAGTGTGTGTATGTGTGTGTGTGTGTGTGTGTGTATGCGTGTAAGTAAATACGTTGATAATTATTTTCTTTCACAATTTTCTCTTTCGCTCTCTTTCTCTCTCTCTCTTGCACGATGTTCGCTTCTCGCATTATCCTACAAATTGCTTAACTCTAGAGTTTTCTTATTACTTGTCTTTTGCGCTTACTCAGCTAATATATACGGATAACCAAATTATTTACGTGATTGCTACGATTTTTTTGCTAATCGGCTGTCTAGCTAACTAACTATTCTAGCCGTGTATAAGTGTGTGTATGTGCGTGTGTGTGTGTGTGTGCGTGTGTGTTGCGGAAAGAGTTCGGGTTCTTCTACTGACAATGATCTCATCTTATCTCTGTTATAATTCTTCTATCAATTTATCAATTCGACAAGACATTTTTTTTGTAACTCGAACGCAAGTGAAGTAGCACGTAAAATAAAAGTAATTAGTGCCATGTGCGAGTGTACGATACGTGTCCAGTGTGGACTTCTCCATCATTTTCTACAAAATTACAAAGCGATCAAATCATTGTCAGTGGACAAAATGAGCGAAATTATACTTATCAATGCTACATCGAAGCTTCTCCGAAAGAATATGCGGGAAATACACAGGTGTCAAACTTCGTGTTCTGCACAATTAACTCACTACAGATAATCAATAATATGTAATTCGTGTCTGTTCTCTCTCGGACAAATCAACTGACTTCATTCAAGTGACTACCATACACGTGTGATCGTCGCGACGTTCGATACCACGAGATACCAAGTCGCAGAATATCGCGCAATTCTGTATAAATTTTTTTCTATATGTATATTTTCTACTATTACAATTTTTTCCCTCAAATCAAATATCGCGGGAACCCACCCACGCACGCACACCGATCACGCATATCGACACACTCGCGACGATCGTCGAACGATAATACATATACATAATAATAATAATAATACTAATAATACTAATAATAATCAGTAATACATATCTGATGGAAGAATATACTGCGAGTTGTTCAATCGACAACAAAGAGTACATGTTTTACAGAGAGCTAATAATATTTAGAGATGATCTCTCTTCGGTTATCACGTGGGATATATTGCTACTAATAAGAGCTACGTAAACTAAGCGTTGGAGGCGAATCCGATTCTTCGAAATCCCTGTCGAATGAGCATTCTTTGTTTTCTCTTTTATTGTTAATTGTTTTTTTATTTAAAAAAAAAAAAGAATGCCTCGAGAAAAACCCTTCCTCTACAATCGACACGTTCTAGTGACGAGAGAATTTTTCGAAGCGAAACGGGAATTCGCCCCAATATCATCATCTGTCATCACGCTGTCACGAATATTACGATATGTGTGTGAGAGTTGATCGACCCCGACTCGATGTGTTTTCGTTTCAATTTCGTGATTGATAGATATATATGTTTCGTATATTATATTGCTGATACTGTACCATAATTTTTTTTCTCTTAAGTATATGTACTATGTTTTTTTAAACCGTATCGTGTTCGTGCAAATATAGTCAATCGATGTCAACTGTCGACAAACTTGGAGTGGAAGAGGATAAAAATGACACAGCAACGGGCGGCGGATCGAAAGCCGATCTTACCGGTGATTCGGCTGCAACGCGCGCGCGCGTGTTTGTGTGTGTGTGTGTATCATGTTTCGATTGATGCCTTTTATCAAATGAACGAACTCACTAAGTGCTTCTCACCGATTTTTATAACTTGTCACTAAATTAAATTAATGACTCGAGAGAGTAAAGTATTTACATTTTGTTTCATGTGCTTAAAAGAGAAAAAAGAGTATTTACAAGTTGTGTGTGTTGAATGATGTGAAAAAAAAAAAGAATACTATTTTCCTACTTTTTTAATGCTCGTCGCGTAGAAAAAAGTCAACAGTGTAGAAGTTAAGGCAATGCGATAGATCAACGTAGTGTATTATTTAAAATTGCTTAAGTAATTTTCTTTTTTTTTTCTTCTTTGGAAGACCGCGTTTTTTGATTCGTCGTTCGATAAACGTCACACTTGTACAGTAAAGTATTGATTGTTTTACGTGTATATATTTTAAATCTGTGATTTCTACGATCAAAAAAAAAAAAAAAAAAAAACGTATATTTTTAACTCTCTTCAGATTCAAAAATAAAATCTCGATCTACCTATTCGGTCGAAACATATTCGTAGATAAAAAAAAAATGTATAATTGTAGATTATATAATATAGAGATTATATCCATGTACGCATGTGTTTTTTTAATATATATTTCAAATTTGTGAGATAAAAAATTTATTATTAAAAACTACAAAAACAAATATTTCGTCATACAATTTACCACATAAGAGACTTTCGACGATTTATATATATTGTTGTTATTATATTCCAAAATTCATATCCCGAATCGAATTATGTTATGATTTACAACAAACATTTTATCGCGAAAAAAATCATCTAAAAATACAATATTTTTGCAAACTTAAGCATCACAAAAATACGTTTAATCAATTATATTGAAATCATAATTGTATCGTGTATTATGAGCATTATTAAAATTCTCACCAAGCGCGACGCTTCGTCAATCACGTAATTTGCGACATGCGTTGACCACTTTTTATCTCAATTATAAAAATTGATTTCTTTTCAAAGATCTGTGTTTGTGTATCGCGATATCTAATCGTTATATAAAATTCTAATTATAAATCGTAAATATTTCATTATGTTTGCGTATGAGTGTGTGTGTGTGTGTGTATATATGTGTTGTTTTTTTTTTCGTCTAAACAATTTTTCTATTCGCACGAACTTCATGTTCAAGTAAATTAATTATCGCAATATATTTTATATTGTCAATCGATACTTACTTTCATTTATATATTATTATATAAGACACATCTTTTTTTTTTTTTTTATATTCAGTAAATCGCTAATGTAAAAGTATATGAATTGACAAATTATTCCGAGACAACGACCTAAGTTTTTCATGAAACGCATGATATGCCAATAACTCACTTTGAAAACACTGAACAATTTTTTTTAAATCATTTAAATATTGAATGTTATATATCATAATTTTTGTCAAATATCTTTGATTTGTCTTATTATAATCCATTAGTGCATATAGAATATATTCTTATTACATACTATATCTCGTCGAAAGAAATTTATGAAATTTAGCACAATGTCGTATTGTTTGTTGGCAAAGCGTCGCGTAAAAATAAATCTCGTTTAACACTTTCTTTGCATGAAAAGAGTGATCGAAACAACTTTTTTTTTTAATAATATCTACATTCTACATTCTAGCGCACGCTCGACTCTATTTTTCGGCTTTATTATAATCATATAACCGTTATATACGCACAAAAGTATATATATGTATAGATCAATATTTTTTATAATATATATATCTATATATATATTATGTATATAATTTTAATATATATCTTTATTTTTATAAATATAATTGCGTATATGCAAATGTATATTATATGTGTCAATGTCGTGTATGAGAGTATATATGTACGTGTGTAATGTATATATATAATATATACGTATTGGAAGAACAAGACGCCGTGCACGTTAGCTGTGCTTGGCCTTTAAAAAGCGCTATGAAAAACGCGTGGGTCCCATTTCAAAAAAGTCATTTAAAAAGTAAAAGAGCAGTCATGGTGGTGCACGCTCTTGTAGTTGCACGATGCACGATCATTTTTTTTTTTTTGTTTTTTTTGTTTTTTACGCTCCTTCCTCCGTTTTCTTTGTTATCGCGTCGCGACAATACGTCTTTGTCGGTTATGTTTTTTTTTTTTTATTTTTGCGTCTTATTTTGCCGAAGTAAATTTATACACCGTACCATATCCTTCGAAATGCCTCTCGATTCGCGCATCGTTCTTATAGGGTGATGTGTAGACAACAATGAAAGTTTCGCTCATAAATTTGTTCAACCGCGGTGTCTCGTCCGACTATTTGTGTTTAACCGAGAGAGTAGTGTCGTTGCTTCGTGACGTCGCGCGTCTTTGACTTTTGTACTCTTTTTTATTTATACGTCAAAGCGGAAAAAGACACGATTTCACGCGATCGAGTAGTAATTGCGTAACGAGAAAGGATAAAAAATACTTATATGCCTTTTATATATACAGAGGAGTGTATATATTATATATGTCACAATGAGAGAATACGATTATATTTTTTTTTTTTTGTTTTTTTTTTTCAGAAGAGCGAGTTTGTGTGAAATTAAATTAATGCCCAATGTATCTTTATCACCCATGTAGTAAAAGATCGATATGTGAGTGCACCACGTTTTTCACACGAGATTTCAAAATTGTCTTCTTTTTTTTTTTTTTTTTTGTTTTGTTTTATAACAATCGTTTTTTTTGTTGGTACAATAAATGATGATAATGGTCATGATGATGATGAAGATGATATGGTGACAGTGGTGTTGGATGACGGCAATAACGATGAACCATGTTTTTCACACGAGATTTCAAAATTGTTTCTTTTTTTTTTTTTTTTTTTGTTTTGTTTTATAACAATCGTTTTTTTTGTTGGTACAATAAATGATGATAATGGTCATGATGATGATGAAGATGATATGGTGACAGTGGTGTTGGATGACGGCAATAACGATGAACCATTATACAGATATTTAATGATATATTTGTTTGAAATCACACATGCGATTACGTAAGGCCTCATTGCCTCTTACGACGCGATTGTCCCGCATCGCCATAGAATATATCAATGATTTGGTATGGCACATTGCAAATTTATTCTAATTAGAAAATTTTATTCCAATTAGAATTCTATAAATTATAATTCTAATTTATAATTCTATAAAACTATACATTAAGAAGAAGAATCACATCAAAGAATCACATTGAAAATAAAAACAGACTTAAGAATGTACTAAAAAAAAAAAAAAAACATTACTTATAACAAACAAAAAAAACTCAAAAATGCTCATTTAATAAAATACTTGAAAATAATTAGACATCGTGTGACAAAGAACACATGAGTAACACCTAAAAAATAAATTATAAATAAAACATCTGAAAAAAGTCTCAGACTTGATTGACTGTTTCTCAATTCTCTTTTGTTTGAAAATAAATTAAATTAAAAAATATCGATATTACGAAAAGAGAACACAATATGGCGTCGATCCACTTTTATCGTTCATTGAAGATCTATCGCGTACGCAAGACAGCCGCTCGGAAAATATGTTAGTTATGTACAAATCGTTACACATGCACGGTGCGTCCTCGTTGTAAGCTTCAATACAGGCAATTTTTTTTCCCAACAACGAGTAGCTCCGACACTAGTTTTATATATATATATATATATAATAGATTATATCGCCGTGGAAACGATACGTTTCCATCGAGATTGTCGCGCGTATATATAGATATCTCGATTATACAAAAAGAAACTATCGAGCACCCCTCCCAACGATCTCCCGTAAAGATATGACAAATGATATACAAAAAATATAAACGTACGTATCTCATTCCGATTTTAAATTTCATACTCTTCATTTATTAACCCCGTACAACTCAGAGAGCTGTTTTGACATATCGTAGTTCGAGATGTTGAAACTCTCCGTCGCGTTTTTTTGAATGTTCTTCGAAAGTGACACTCGACCACGCGTCTTCTCTCCTCTTTCCACAAAGCCGCGATCGGAACGCGATCGTTTCCACGTTTAACTATCAGTCATCAATACTGTAATGCTCAGAATCGGATTCGAAAAAGAGTCGAAGATTCGTCACGTGACAGGAGAAATTGAAACACGTATCTCTCCTCCGCGTTTCTCGATTGAGATCTCTGCGTAATTTTATTTTATCACAAAGGAAATATTTCTTTGGCAAACGGGTTCTTCCCGCGTGCGCGGAAATCTTGACGCGGTAATAACATCATTAGCTTCTCGCTTTCCGATCTCTCTCGAGCCCGACTCTGTCAGATTACTCCAAAAAAAGTCGCAATTATGCACAGAACTACGCCTACCACCATCGATGACTCTATATATTGCTAGTAACTACGCGAACGACATTTACTATACAATACGTGATATATATTACGTTTTTTCTTCTTATTAACAGCGGGAAGTAAGGTACACTGGAAACGGTATTTGTGTTATTCGGTATCCGGCACACACCAATATGCTCGCTATACAGATGCCCGCGTGCATCGCATCCGTCTCTACGTGTCTTTGAAAAAAAAAAAAAAAATGTGATTTAAATATTCGCACGTTAATCTCTTCTTTTGTTCTCTTTAGCTTTATAATATATATATATATATTGCGTTCAATAGGATTATTTAATATTGTTTTTTTTTTTATTATTAACGTTGTCATTCATCTATAACGTATTTTTAAATTACTAAACACTGAAGATCCCCACTACCGTTGATCAACGATATATCTCGTATATTGTGCGATACAATCGCGCGTGAATAATCTCGATTGTTGTTATTATTGTTGCATAAAAAATGTTGGATATGTTTCGTGAGACATTTGTTGCGCACAATTGTACGAATAATTAAATTGCGTTGGAAATCTTTTCAGAGAAAGTTTGTATCGCTGAATACTCTAACAAGCTCTACACTTGATATTTTCAATACATTTGTATGTATACGTTGTATATATATGTATATTTATAAAATGTGTCGCAAGAAGCGACGCTGCCTTCAGCGTGCGACGGATGCGATGCTATCAAAACTTGAAACACATTAGTTTCGTAATGTCTGAACACCAGTGTTTTTCAAACTATTCTCCCTGCTCTCGGAAACTCTTTGCCGAGACAATCTGTATTCGGATGTGAGCGATTTGTCGTTCGGTTTCGCTTTATATCGGGGCAACGTAAACCAAAGGTAGCGCGTTCTTCTCTTTTTTTTTTTTTTGTTTTAAAGTTTCTTTTTCGCAAAAACAAAAACATCTGAAATTTTTATACTTTCGAAAGATCAATTGTAAAACATTTGATCTCGAATTTTCAAGAGGTGGAAGTTTTCAAGAGGGCTTTTTCTCCGCCCTCTTCGTGGTGGAAATTCCGATTGAAAAACACCAGCTCGACGTGTCTAGAAGGTACAAAAAGAGATCTACAAGGGCAATATCGAAGTGAAAAAGAAAACCGAATGGATAGGAACGGGGGGGGGGGGGGNAANNAAAAATTGAGAAAGTAGTCTTACCTGATTTTTTTCGCTGTGCTGCACGTATCAAACGGGTCCCTCGGAACGGTCCACAGATTTCGTCGGAGTCTTTTGCGTTCTTGCGTTCTCTCTAGCAATCGACACTCAATTCTACTGCCTATAGAAATTAATTATGCGTCTAAATCGCGGGCGTTCCAGGGCTTTCTCTTCCGTTTCTTTCTTTTCATTTTGCTTTTCGTTCGTTACATATGGAGAACAAGACGGGTAGAGAGATCGGATTTAAGGCACTCGGGTTGTGTCGAATCAATTTGTTACACGATTTGTTGATGATGATGGTCGAGGTGGTTCTTGGAAAGGGTGGGATGTGATCGCACGGAGAAAGCGGTTGAAAAGGGGATGAAAATCGAAGGAAAGAAGAAAAGATGCGGATGTGTGTGTGTGTGTGTTCATTGTATATGTGTACGTTTTGTGTGTGTGTGCGCGCGCGCACACATACTTTCGTTTATTTATTTCCGGGTACATCACGAAAAATCATACGAGAGAGATGAAGATTTATACAGCCTCCTCGATTCCTCCTCGGACGTACCTTTTCGGCGAATGAAGAATCTTTTGTTTTTTTTTTTTACTGATTCTTTTCTTTAATTTTTTTTCTTTCGAATGAAGAAATGTGTCGGGATTGGCGAGAGATAAGCGTGTGAGGAGCGCAATATTCGCTCAAATTACGCTTCAATCCTCGGTTCGCTGTTTTCGGATTTTTTTTTGTTTTTTTTTCTATTGCTTATACAACGTTTTTTCGTTCGGAGAGGATAGATATCCATTCTATTATCACATTTAACGAGAATATTCTTAGCTCTCTCTTTGTCTCTCTTGTGTTCCGTGCCGCTGCACGGAAGAAGGAAAAAATATAACAAAGGAGTATAAGCGCATATCATATCGTGTGTTATACCGACACGTATAAAAAAAACCCGATTGCGACATCTATTTTAGAGTAATATGTTACACCCCCCGTGTTCGACTAAATTGCTCTATCACTCTCGTTCCTGCGCGTAAACCTATTTACGATTAACAAGATTGACGAGATCGCGTCACGATGTAACGCGTAGAGATCACTCTTTTTTTTTCAAAGGCAAGACGCGTAACAACATACGCGTATGTTGCGTCCTCTGATATATACGTCGTCCGTATCCGATATTACTATTGGTCATCGAAGAGGACACGACGCGAGTGTGGGAAACTCGCGTCGTCAAGTAATACGAGACCGCGGAAGAGAAAACTTGCGGCCGCGTGTCGCGAGTAATAAGATTGTTTTTCGTGTCGGAGAAACAGTCCCGCCGTCCTCTTTATAACGCGGTACATCACTCAGTCAACAACTTGGAAGAGTTTTCTTTCTCCGTGCTGTGGATTGGTAACGATATGCTCGTGGAGCGTTGGCAGAACGCGTTTACCGATGGGCGCGGATTCATCTTCCCTCTCTCACAACACATCGTGATTGTAGAGCATCATTTATGTATCTCGCTGTTCTTTCTGCCGCAATTCCACCGTTCTAGAAATTTTTATTACAAAGCAACCGATTATACATACTTTTCATCACGCGAACAAGAACACGGACCAGCTCCGCTTCGCGGGGATTTTATTTCTCTCTTTGAACGCGATAAATGCGCGCTACATTTTGAGATACAATACGTAACAAGTAAATTTTATGCGATGTAAAATAAAACACACTTGATGTTTAATATTTAATAAAAAAATATAGAAATTTTGTAAAAATGTTCGGAGGATTTATTGAAATGTGATAATAATTTTGTGATACGCGCGCTTAAAAAAAACAAAAAAGAAAAAAGAAATAGACGACGCTCATCGATAAAGGCGCTTTTCCGATCGAGCATAAGTGAAAATTGGATTTTCGGAAACGGGATGAGATTCATGTGGTCTCGTTGTTCTCACACGGCGAAAATACGCCTACGCGCCTCCAAAAGCTAGTAAAACACACATCTACTTTTTTTTATATACATATAAATTAGCAAAGTGTACGCGTCGTCTAGATGTAGATATGTAATATTTATGCTCGGCGAAAGGGAAAGAAAGTTGGAAACGTGTGTGATATCATCAAGGAAGAAAGGAGAGTGAGAAAGAGAGGAAAGTAAGAGAAAAGATGCAAAAATGGGATGTAACAATGTACGGAATGCGAATAGCTTTGCTGGTCGTAAAGCTATATATATATACATATATATGTACATATATATATATATATATATATATATATATAGCTTATATTTTTCCGCTAAATATATGTATAATCAGAAATAACAGATTGCGCAGAGTTATTTTTACTACGAAAACAGCTTTATCATGTCTCATTGTTATGAAAATTATCTCCCCCATTTATCCGCTTATTTATTTAAAATTGTGTTTTTATTCTTTTACACACACGCATACATGCTCTCTCTCTCTCTCTCTCTTACACTCACATTTATAGCTGTCCCCGATTTAATTCAAATTTCATTAAAAGTTTGCTTTAGGCAGTTACGGGATTTAACTAAATTGCTTTTACGATATAAAAAATACGTATCCAAAATGTGTGTACTGACACAACCAATATTTCCGCGCCAATAACTCTGCTTTTTTAGTTTTAGTTTGTCTCATTTCCACTGTTACAACAGTTAACACGAAATTTAAACAAAAATATGAACAACCCGATGGTGCGCTTTTTTGCAACAGCTATATCGCTTCCTGAGAAAGAAGAACGGCTCTTTGATATATTCGACAGAGAGAAGATTGAGTTAAGTGAGTTAAAGGCGTTAACATAACGCGGGAAATACTGTAGGATAATTAATGATGATAAGGAAACGTCAATTAGATATGTCGAAATATATATGTATGTTCTTACTTGTCGGTTAGAGTGTGCCAGAGATGGTCTAACTAAGATGCATGCGCTACAACAAATTTGCCGACTGTTTTAATCCACTTAAGAAGCGTCAGAGTTGATAAAGGGAAACAGGATATATAATAATCAAAGATTGACTATCTAGAGAAAAATGCGCTATTTTCTGGTTGGCCAAAACTCGTGTGAAGACCTCGGAATCCATTTTCTTGTTACAACCTTAACTGTTTAATTGTTTTAATCACACACTGTCGGAGCTTTCAATTTTACGAAAGACAAAACTGTAATTTTTTAATATTAAATTAACACTCGAAAGTAGAAAAAAATGAAAAATAAATAAAAATGGTTTTTATTCAATCCTATATAAATTTCGACAGAATTCCACAATATATAAAAGAAATCATAAAGATGTGTTCCTTAAATGCAGAAGATACAAAAAGAAAATGAATGTATTTCTCTCTTTCTCCCTCTCTCTCTCTTTTCTGAAGTTTCTTCAAGAAACAGTCCTGACAAAATGTGTTAAAGAAGCTTTCAAAAGGAAACATCTCGTGTTTTCGGGAGATACTGTATAGCGCGCGCATGTCAGTAATCTTCTTTGCAGACGAAGCAGCAAATAGAGCAACAAGTGTGATATCGAAGTTGAAAGTCGGTCGGCGTTAGTGGAGTAAATGTAATATTCCTCTTTACGAGATCTGTGCGAGTTTTTGATGTTTCTCGTATATTTGAGGCACCACTTTTTTCTGGTAAAAGAGAGAAAAAGAGAGAGAAAGAAAGAAAGAGAGAAAGAGAGAGAGAAAAAGAGAGAGAGAAAAAGAGAGAGAGCTCACGATCACAAATTCAGAGAGAAATCTCCCTCTCGAAGAACATTCTAAAAGTATAACGATTTGAAGTGATAAATCTATCTACTCGATTAAATAAATTTTTTATATCATCAGCAGAAACCGAACTTTAATATTGCGATGATAGAATTCAACTTGGTCTCATCGAATGATTAAATTTATAAATACGAACAATAAAAATATGTATTTCTTGCACACATATAATTAAAAATGTTTTTTTTTTTTTTACGCTGCGTGAAAATTCTGATAAGAAGTATAAAACGTGTGTTGACTTCAAAAAAATTACTTCTACGTTATCTGGATGCAAAAAGATGCTTCATAATTATACGCAAAAATCTTTGTTTATTCTATAAATTTTAACTTGACAAACCGTCTCACATTTTGAGCCTTTAATCCGGATTTTGATCTTGGAAACTACAGATCTTTATCTCTCGTCGTCTCGACGCGGAATAAACCACGGGAATTCGGACCAACCAGTGAGCGGCTCGAAACGAACGCCCAGCGGGGTTAACGGGAGCTAATCACGATTTAATATTAATTAGTCAATTAACGGGTTGCCACCCCCGCGAGGCGCGCGACGCCGCGTGGTTCTATCAGGGGCGTAAGAACAGGCGCTTGTTCGAGCGTTAGTGATGTAAAAAAGTCAAAACACAATGATTATTTTACCAGAAGAGAAATAAGTTAACAAGAAAGGCCGATTATATGACAATATACTGAGTGAGTGCAAAACTTTTTTGATGGGTTTCTCAAAAATGTCGCGTGACTCCGATCCACTTTTATGGCAGCAAATATAAAGATATGTCATACCGTTGAAAAGGTCATACTTTTAGCTTTCATTATATATATCTACACAACAAATCGTTTTTAATAAAATTACTTGGTCCATTTTTTTATCACGAAATCCAGCAAAACTTTTTTGCACTCACCTAATATAATACGCTATGTGTATATATATGTATATATATATATATATATATATATATATATATATACATATATATGATATGTAACTATATATATATATATTGGACTAAAAAATAGTAGAGGAAGAGAGGAACAAATAAATGTACACATATAAATAGATAGAGTAATCAAATATATACAGCACCAAAAAAAAACGCAATTACTGTTTTGCCAACAAGTTAGGCAAGATACGAAGGTTTGTCAATAATAAGTTACAGAAAGTGGAACCGCAAAAATGGACCGGGAAAATTCCCGAGGAATATATCTATAACTATAATATATAAGGCGGGGGCGGGGGAGAGGAATAAAAGGGGCGATCTGAATGAGAAAAATACAAAAGGAGAGACACAAATAGAGGTTAGCTACAAGTTTTAAATTACTACTTTATTGGCAATTTTTCTAGGCATCAACCTATATACTATTTTTACTTTACGTTTTTCGTGTTCTTGGCGTGCGCTATCGAGCGTACTGTTGCGTTAAACGTCGTATTATTTTCCTGTCCTTGCATGTGTTAACATATATGTTAGTATATATGCGTATGTGTGTGTGTTTATTGTGTGTGTGTGTGTGCGTATCTGTGTGAATATATTTCATGTTTTCATGAGATGCACGCGTGTTCATCGCGCGCGTGCTCAGACGCAAAACTTCGTATTGCGTTGCGGATACGTAATCCATTTCGTCGATTTTCATTTCCCTTACTGATCGGGAAAATAACACGGCGTGAAAGTCAAAACAAGCAAAAAGCCGAAAGAAGAGCAAGAGCAAACAAAACTAGTGGTAAAACGTGAGTAGAAAATCGAAAATTTTGTGTTTATTTAGGTTTTTATGGTGCTTGTAACTAAAATCAATCTGTACAAAAAAAACAAACAAACAAAACAAAGAGAGAAGCGAAAAAGTCGAGACAATCGAGCAGAGACCGCAAGCGATTCCCGCTGCTCTCGAATTTCGAGCCGCGACGCTGGCGACAGAATAGAGCACGAGTAGTAAACTACCGTCATTGATCGTATTCCCTACCCTGGGGTAACTTTACATAAAGACGGAATCACCCTCTCGCACACCCTTCGGACTTTTCCCCGACGCTGTTTTTTTGTTTCCCTTTCTTTTCAGGAAGCAATCAGCGACCGCAAATCGCTTTCGCGTGTATTAATTGAGCTTCAGCTTGAAATTATCCTCTTTTTTATGGCACGTACGTTGCACTAAGGAAAAAAGAGTGCAATAACAAACATTGTGAAACAAGGGAAAACGCAGGAACTATTTTGCGAACCAGAAAAACAAAAAAAGAAAAGAGTTGAACAACACACAAATTGAACACTGTATTAAATTTTTCCGTCTGAGAAAACTGCGCGAGCACGCACGCGATGCGTCACGTGTGAGTTGTGTTTGTGTGTGTGTGTGTGTGTCGCACAGCATGGGATGTGAGTGTGTAATGCAAATCGCTAATAATAATCATAATTGTAATAACAACGATAAGCATAATAATGATGCTGATGCGCAAGAATAATAATAATAATCAATGGCGATAATAATAGTAATAATAATAATAATAATTGTGATAATGGCGATAATAATGATAATGAGTAATAGTAGTAAATACGAGTATCGAATATCAGCGCTTACGCAATCAACGTTGGGAGAGAGTTCGGGGATGAGTTTTATATATACACTACACAATTCGGTTTTTCATTCTTTTCTTCCTCTCTCACTCACTCTCTGTCTCTCTTTCGCTCTTTCTCTTTCTCTTTCCCTCTCTCTTTTTCTTCTCCCATAATACTTTTTTTTTTTTTTTTTTTTTATACGTCTTGATTTTTGACGACCGAAACAGGACTTATGCCGCGAGCATTTCTGGATGATGAAAGTGGATGCTTGGAAGTAGCATGTGGATCGAGAGGGAACGACAAATTAAATAAACGACCAAAAAAAAAAAAACAAACGGGAAAAGAGGGAATAAAAAAAAAATGCAAAGCTACTCGCGCGAAAATGTTAGAAGAAATCATATCTCATCGCGTTGCGCAAGATTTAATTAAATCTTTACGTCGTTGGATCGTCGTTGAGGCTCGTAAAACGAAAGATCTCGAGATTATCGATAACTGCGATTTTTACGATTTCGCGATCGAACGAGATAACTTAATCGAACGAGAGAAAGAAACGCGATTTATTATTATCGACCGCGAGTGAAATAACGACAATTAACACGTCAACGTGGCAAAATATTGTGTATAAATTATTCTGGCAGTCAAACGCTTCGCTTATCCTGACTTTTATTTTATCGTTTCGTTTATACTCTAATCTATGTTCGAGCGACAAACAAACAAACAAAAAGTTTTTGGTAACAATGGAAAAGCAGAAAAAACTGCAAGCGAAATATAATATAAAAGAAAAAACCAAAGCGGAAGACAAGGAGGAAGAGGAGGTTCGGAGGATTAACAAGTGGACGACGATTAAATGGAGGATAGATGTTTCAACCAGCATGCTTCACCTACGTTTCATACACTAGTGATGGTTAGCGCTCATCAAAAAATACCAGCTACACTAAAGAATTACTCTATCAACATTCGCAATATACATAATTATATATATTAAAGTGAAATACAAATATATATATATATATATATATATATATAATATATATAATACTAAGGGAATCGGAGATACCTGGGATGTACTGGGAGAGATCGAGAGGAGAGGGAAAAAAGGAGGACCTGCTGATCGGAAGAGAAAAGTGGCTCTCACATGGTGACACATTTCTCGATGATAAACGATGCATTATTTGCCACTGAGCAGATAAATTAGATATAGGAGATGTGAAACATCAAGACGCAGGACGAGGTTCGATCGTCCGCGTCGCGAACGTTCGAAATCTCGCCGCTGCGAAAAATTCGTGGAACGTTTGTTTCTCGTCGATCGACGGTGACGATTTCATGACTAAACTTTACAGCAGCATCATCGCGACGCTTCATCGAGACGATTGTTAACCGACTGAAATTTTGCAACCCTTTATAGGGGATTATCGATCAGCATTTGTTTTGTTTAATTTACAGCACCGAGAAAAAAAAATACTTGCGTGATTTCAAAATACTTGTTTATGTAGACGCAGAATGTTGTGTCAATTAGTTCATCGAAAATTGTTTTCAATTTTCTGCCCTAGAAAGGGTCACCATCGCACGAGCATTTTATCGATCCCGTCTCTCGAAAGTTTCCGACGCCTTTGACTTTATTGCAGCCGCAGCAACGCATTTAATAACTGCACCGCGTTATGAGCTGTAATGAAACTTAATTACATATATTGATTATATATATATATCGATCGCGCAAGTATATTTTCAATGTACACCGTATATATTCACAAGTCAATGCTTCACATAACGAATTGACATCATATATAATTCTCCTCCTCTTTATTTTCTTCTTCTTCTTCTCGTCAAAGGCGATATCATAGATTGAAATCTATTACAGCTCACAACGTTTTGCAAAGATCGATTAAAAAATCGGCAAAATCGTCACGTCTCTCGTCGGGGGGCGATATTAACGACATTGCGATAAGATGTTCTTTCCCGAAAATGATAGCTCGAGAAAAACGTCGAGCGACGCTTCACGGAATAAACAACCCACATCATACTAAAAATTTATTGCTGAAATTCCACGTGAATTTTTTTTTTTTGTTTTTTTTTTTTTTGTTGCTCGCTCTTCGTCAAACCGAGAGGAGTGTACTAAACCGCGCGCCCGTTAAAATACCGGATACACATCGCCATCAGATATTTCCGAGACGCGGCGAGGCAGTCTCGATTTGCAGTCTCGACGACGATCCCGTCCGGGGTGTGTGTCCCGGGACGATTGAGGCTTTGTTTTTTTTTTTTTTTTCTTTTTTTTTTTCGACCCGTATTATTATATATAGAACGTAGAAACTAGGCGAAGTATTCTATGTTCGATCGAGGATTGACAACAACGCGAAGAAATTTCGGTGAAATCGAGTTTCGACGCCGCAGACACGCGATAATGATAATAGGAGGTATCTCACCCACGGATCTCGAATCGTTATTTCGAATTCATTCGTAACGAAGGAATATATATGTGCAACAACGAGGTGCATTTGTTTTTCTTTACGCGCCAGCGTCGTTGGCGCATGAAAATTGAACTCATCGAAATCGGTACTTCTCGATTCCAATCCCCGATTCTCGCACTTGGAAAAAAGTTTCGCGAAACGGCACCGTCGAGCCCTCTCGCGAACGTCCATCTTGGGATTTCTCTGCTTCCGGAAGGCAACTTTGAAAATAAATACATTATTATCGAGGGACGCGCGCGTCGACGGCTCGACCACACTGTCTCGGCTCGAGATCCTCCTTGAAACATCCTCCGAATAGCGCGCGCGCTTCTCCCCCTTTCCTCTTCTCTCGCTCGCAAAAGTATAAAAGAAAAAAAAAAGAAAAAAAAAAATACCGCAGCACTTACAAGTCCCCCTTTTCAAGCAGTCATATTTCCAATTTACAAATTTTATTTCCGATCTCACGAAGAAAAGCGAGAGGAGAGAAAACGAAGAGCCGTGAGGAGGAAGATGAGAAGAGAGGTAGATGGATCGAAGGCGGAGAAGGAACGAGAATCAGGATATCGATATTCGGGGGATGTTCGCGAGAGAAGGGGGACTCTTTTTAAGTACGCATCCATTCTGCACATAATTGGCTTACAAGAGTTACACAGAGTTCGAAGATGAAAAAGTGGAGCAAGACGTACGCCTCTCAACCGATCTTTGCTCACGACATTTCGCCAGAGAGAGTTGTTTATTAAGCTTTCTTCTCTCTCCGTAATTGATTTTTTTTGTTTGCTCGTTTCTCTCTAATGTGTGTCTACTATTACTCGTTTTTGCGCTCGTTTTTCTCACTCCTATGTACGCACGCGCTTACTTTGTAGTATTTCTTTATTAATATATGTCATAAATATATCACTCGCGAGTTTTTGTTATCCTTAAACTTACGTTGTTTATGTATATAATTATATATATATATATTTTTGTTCACATAAATGTATGTGTATTAAAGTACGTTGTATCACTAAAGAATATTACTATATTGTTCAACTGCTCGGATCTCTCTCTTTCTCGCTTGTCTAATACGTGTTTCATTTTCTTTCTCTCTCTCTTTCTCTCTCTCTCTCTCTCCCTCTCTCTCTCTCTCTCTCTCTCTCTCTCGCAGTTTCAATAATTATTATCCAGATTGTTTCACATCGAGTATTTTATTTGTTTTTATATCCTAGAATTAACCCGCTAAATCAATTACGCGCGCGAACAAGCGTGGTCGCGCGACCTTTTGTATTATCATTAGTAATACTCGTATAATAATTATGATAATGTAATTTAAAGTTTGAGTCAATCGTATATTGCTTATCGAAATTTCTTTTATCGCATGATTTCATTTCTCTTCTCATCTTTCTCTCTCTCTTTCTCTCTCTCTCACTCTCTCTTTCTCTCTCTCAAGACAAGGACGCCCCGTGTTCGTCTCGTCGTGTGATCATCATTAATCTTTCTCGTACGAATTCGAGGAGGTACAACCGCCAAGATTCGCACTGACACTCGGGATTCGCCGATACCAATCGACGTGAGATCATTCAGGCGATAAGTTATAAGGCGTAACATATCGCACTTAACACTTACAAACTACAAATAATAATAATAATAATAATAATAATACGACATGACAAGACGACACAAAGAGAAAAAAAACTAAAATAAAAAAATAAATTAATCAAACAAATGTGCTGCACGCAAAAATGATTAAACGAACATCGCGTGCAATATTGAACGATACGAGAGCTCACTTACAGACTACAAATACAAATTCCAATCGTTGCTGCCATACTCGGACGAATAATTTAATAAGAATAAAAAAAATATCTCTCTAGAAAAGATAAATATATCGATTAAAAAGGAACTTCACGCGAATATTTACACACGAAGGTTTTTTTTTTTTTTAGCAAGAAAAGAGAACACTGACGGGGAGGGGGGTGTACTCGTCTCACGGCGAGTCGATCTCGGGGCGTGTGCTTCAAGTATAAACTAAACTAATTACCTTTTTTTTTTTTTTTTTTTTTTTTTATCGCGAATTCCTTAACAAACATCCCTCTCTCTCTCTTTTTTTTTTCTTTAATACTCTATTCCTTTTCTTCTCTCACTTACGCGACGCAAGACTTAAACCTACTTTATCTCTTGTGAGTGTGACGTGAGCTATTCTCAATTCTTGAGTTCCTCGGATTACGCAGATTACGCGGTTGCACAAAAATTCTTACGTGTACTCTTACAAAGATGCGTAATAATATCTGTTAAGTATCTCTTGTTTTTTTTTTCTTTCTCCTCGAGGCTTCCCGTGAAGGAGAAAGAACCTCCTCTCTCGCTTAAATTATTATTATTCCTTATTTTTGTTTTTTATAAATTATTTTCTGTGTTTTGAATATATCAATAATAAATCGCTATAATCGCTTATAAGCTTAAACTTAGACAAAAAAAAAAAAAAAAAATACCGCCTTCACTATTCTCTCTTTTATATAGGAGCTCATCAAGTGACGCACGTAATGATACTTGTAATAATATCACCTATATAATTCTTAAACGCTAGTTTAATATCGTGCAATCTTCTCATCAATTATATGCGAATCCTCTCTACACTCGCATGTGGATTACAGTACACTCGCTAGAAGTCTTTATTAAATTTGAATTACACTCGTTTTCGCTAAACGTCTCTTACTCTTATATTTTAATAAAACGCGATGAAGAGCGGAGAAATATTGTCTTCCATTATTTGAAGAAAAATATATGTGTATATATATATGTATGTATATATGTACGTATGCGTACATGTTGTGTGTATATGTATATCTATACATATTATACATAACTTATGTATGTATTTTACGTACACGTACGTGTGCCGCGTGATGTTGCTCGCGTATATATGTTATGTTACATATCCGTCGGTGCCGCCAATGTAATACAGCGGAGGAGAGCCTCCGCTCGCTCGCTCGCGGATGCTGTCGCGCAAAGTGGATTGTGTCGTATTGACCTGTTGCCCCTAGAAAGGCGAGAAGAGGCGCGTGAAAAGGGAAGGCGAGAAAGGGAAGGAAGAACGAGCGGAAGTGACGCGACCGAGAAACTTTGTCGAAACCATCGTCGCTCGGACTCGGGAAAGAAGACGCGAGTCGGACACAAGAGCTTTCGGGAAAGCTCGTCGCCGTTGTCCGTCAGTGATAAAGGTCTTCCTTCGGTTTTGTTTTGGCACTTGGCACTCTACAATACTTCTAATTTCTCTTCTTAATCATTAGTCTTTCATTCCAAGTTGAGTTACGCTGAGAGATAAGAGTCCGAGCGATTTTCGACTTCAAAAAGTAGAAATTCGGATTAAATATTTTTTCCCGGATTTAGAAAATCGCACTGATTTGTACTTGATCGCGACATATAACGGAGAAAGTGCGCGCGCTTTAGTATTTTGATACATTAATATGATTGATACATCGCGACACTTCCGTGTCGATCTCCGAACAGAAACTCGGATGTGTAATGAGAGAGTGAGAGAGAGAGAGAGAGAGAGAGAGGCGGAAAGAAACGGAAACACAAGGAGAAAGACGATATGGAATGGTTTCTGAACTTTAAAGGGGAAGAAAGTAAATCTCGTGTTCGGAGCGCCCACTGCCTTTCAGGTTTCTTCCTTTTATCGTTTTGACGACCGAGAAAACGACTATTGCAACCGAAGAGGCCAGAAGCTACCACAAGCGCTGTGAAACGAGCGTTGCTAATGGATCGCGTTAATTAAATCGCTAATTAATTTACCGGGCGCGGCAACATAAATGAGCGCGTGTTTCCGACTCTAATGCGTAACGCGTTAATCTAAGTAGGAACCAAAATGCGCTGAAACGCTATGACTTGTTAACGCGCGAAATTACCGAAGGTTCCCGGATGACAATAAATTAAGTAACGCATGTCGATATAAAGTTGAATGAAAAAAATACAGAAGAAGATATATAGTCAATAAAAGTACATTTATACAGATGAAGTCTTCCTTCGTCGCGCTACTTCTTCTTCTTCTTCTTCTTCTTCGTCTTCAAAAGTGTGTTCCTCTTCCTTTTCTTCTCATTGTCTTGACAATCTTCGCTTTTATTTTTACTCGCTCATCGCCCAAATGTGCAAATGACGAAGAGACTGAGAAATTTCTTCTTTCTTCATACCGGATTCGCTTTGTTCTTAACGGCTTTTCGCGATTCTTATTCCATGACGAAAGCACAGTTCCCGCAATATCAGAGAACAACCGGTGAAAGCGGTAATCGGAAGTACATCATCAACAGAGAAATCGCCGCCTTCGTCGAGTAATCATCATTTTGTGTTTGCGGGTGCGCAAATGTGTTGCGGTGAACCGTTTCCAAAAACACCGAATTCCCAGATAAGAATCGAGAAAGGCAAAACTCGCGCCGATATCTATCGTCGGGGAACGACTATATCCCCGTGTGTGTACGTATGTACATATATATGTATATATATATATATATATATACACATACATATACATATGTACATTATATATCGTCCACTAAAAATCCCCGAGAAAGAGGAAGTCGAAGATCGAAGTGATCAGTGAAAGCTAAGACGCGGCATCGTGAAATTCTCCTTCTTAAACATACATTCCCATCCCGTAGACAGATCCCCAGTCAACGCCTTGGAAGCTCGACATGTCGACGTTGGTGAGCGAGTAACCCTGATAGGGATTGCCGGGTGCCGCAGCGGCGGCCGCCGCGGCCGCAGC